>NW_027287316.1:69167340-69324840 GCF_022747635.1 Hetaerina americana
GAATTAGGATTTTAAGCATGTTAGATTGAGCTTTCGTGAATCTTTCGCTGTCAGAATGATTTTGTGCGATCTATTAATCCTGACATTTGTTTTAATAATTCTATATACTTGCGGGTTGATTGGCAAATGTAAATTTTGCTAGGAAAGATTAATTGAAATTAAGGAGTGAACGCGCCCATTTTTTTATTATTTTAATTTTTGATTTTCTATTCTTTACCAATGTTTATAGTCGTCAATATTTAGCATAAGCGGAGGTGAGAGCTGGATAAGTTCCCTCAGTCCTATCTTTTTTACCAGTTACTAATTTTTCATTGGGTTATTTTATGCCTTATTTTTAGTTTGCGAACTAGTAAATCAAAGTACAAATTAAAATACTTGCTGTGTGTGACCACTGGGATGACCTTAATGTTTATTATTCTATTTTTCATTAATTCTACATCGTTCAAGCCTCAATTTTTGACTCATATATATATATATATATATATATATATATATATATATATATATATATATATATATATGTGTGTGTGTGTGTGTGTGTGTGTGTGTGTGTGTGTGTGTGTGTGTGTGTGTGTGTGTGTGTGTGTGTGTGTGTGTGTGTTTGTGTGTGTGTGTCTTCAAATGACGAGTGGTTGGGTGGAATTAGGGACTACCTAATATCAATCTCAACCGACAAAGGACGTTTCATTATTATTATTCACCTACCTTGTATGCGTTGCATGTACGCACCTCATGCACGCCTAGGCTAGTAGGAGTATCAAGTATATTGGGATGAATGCTTCATTTCGATCGTACCCATGCATTGTGAATTCCGCAGCAATTCGGAAAACGCTTAGAATAGATAATATACTTATGTCTTCTATTTTACGAAGAAATTCGCATCGATTGCTCGAAGTTGGAATTCATTTGGGTCCATTCGAAAAAAAAACAAATCTTCCATTCTCTGAGTTAAGTAGCTCCATCAGTTCGCTAGTAGTTCGCTAACCGAAGGCGTCCAAGTAATACGGTATCCCTGTTTAATGCCAATTTGGGGAACGCGCGCTTCAGATAACGCTTTAGCCATCGCCGAGCCGCAGATGCTAACTAACCCTTCCGGCGTCACCCTCCTTCCTTTTGACATTTTAAATCCGTCGTGTCTTAATACTCCCTCGGGTAGATTGCCTTTACTTGTCCCTGGCTGCAACGTCCTCCTGCATAATGGAGTCGTCAAACGTGTACTCACCATGGGCGCTCCGGCATGGGAAGAGAAGGGTAAAAAAAAACTGCTACCCGCGGGGGCTAATAAGCGAGTTATTGTCGACCCAGAAGTTTTTCTCAGCCTCCGAGCTGCATCCTGTTTGCCATCACGACATTATGCGCATTTTCGAGTCTCCAAGAGTCCTCGAAAGAGCCATCTGTCCCGTCGGTTCCTTTTTGACGATCTGTTTATTCTCTATGTAATTTTTTACCATCATTCCATCCCTCCTTACTCTTCCCCACCCCCCTGAAAAGAAGTAACCCCACCGAAAACTTCACCTTTGAGCTTTAACCTTCCCCGGCAGATAACGACGAAGACGATTTGTTTTAATGCCCATTCTCAAAGGAAGCTGGGACTTTTTGGTGCATCCTACCAACCCAACCACCCCCTCCTCTTCAAGGAAATTTTGTGCATGTCCGTAACCCAGAGGGAGGAAGGTGGTGAGGGGGGGGGGGCGCGGAGTGTTTATAGCGGTCTTAGGCATGGGGAGAGGTACGGCGGAGGCAATGTGGAGTTACTTCATCTCGCGACGATGCATTCTCGGGGAAAGGGATGGGAGGGGATTGAGCTGCAGAGAGAAAAAAGGACCGACGCCCTTTTTGACTTCTTTTTTTTTATCTTGCCCTCTTTCAAATTGCCACCTAAATGCGCGTGCTTTCGGTTTGAGTTTCTCCTCCGTGTGTGTAATGCTCTCCTTTGACGAAGGATGGGAGTTGCGTGCGGATAGAATGGCGGATAGCCTGTTGAATAACCCCCCCTCCCACTATTTGGTGCTGTGATTCGTGCACAAGACATCGGATCAGACCTTAACCGGTGTAAACTGTAACCTTCTGTGCACATGTTGGGCCGCGCAGGTCGTAAGAAAGGTGTCGCAAAATTCAAAAGGCGATCGGGGATCCGAGACCAAATAAGAACCACATCGGAGGGATTTCCCAAAACATACATATCGTTAAATACTGTCACCTACACCTGAAGGATCACCTTTGACCTATGCAATTGCTGTCCTATGTATTAGCACATTACGAAAGAGAGAGAAGAGTTAGCATGCAATGATGTTATACGTCAACTCTATGGTGTAATTCAAAACATATTTGTGCGCACTTTAAATCAGTGGTTTACTTTTCCTATTTTGCCATTGCTAATTGTAATCATTCGGAACAGCAGTGGGAAGTAATTTATGTTTACATAATTGAACCCTCGTACCGTTGTGTAGTGACTTGTCATCAGTTCTCATTAATTCTAAGGTCGGTTAAACCCAAATTTCCACCCAATTTTTCTCTCGGACAACTTACCTTGGTAAATATCTTGGTCATTTTTGACATATGTCATCATTTGAAATATATGCAACTTTTAAGTCCGACTGGACTGCCAAAATACGTGGTAACATTTGCCAATTTTCAAAGTACATCAAAGTACTCGTACTATATAGCTTTTTCTCATCTAAACTAACCCATGAATGATACTGATGGAGTATCATCTCCCCGTTTCCCGTCGCGTGAAAGGTTGTACTTAAAGATCGTAATAAACCACGATACACGTTACGACTCGACTCACATTAAGGGCATCAGCTTAAAATTAGGCTAAAACAGCGTGGGGTCACGTAACCAATGAACTTGTTTGCTCTGACGTTAATGTACACTTAACTGCCGGGGGTTAAATTAGACTCAGTGGTGCTCTTGATGGGTAATTCAATTTCAGATCGTCAAGAGTCGAGCGAAGGTAAAGTTCCCGTACGAATTGCTTCGGTTCAACAAGGCGTAATTATTTTTAGGAAGGGAAGTACAGAAGTGTCTTAAGATAAACTACCACGTTGCACTCAATGAAAACAAACACACAGATACGTTGGAATAATGCATTTATAAAGCGTAGGAAGAATTGATGAGTGCGAGAGACAGCCCCGGTAATCTTCAATTGCCGTAATGCCTTTTTTTTCACCGAGAGAATTATTAGTCGATAGCGAAGGAGACCTTATTGCATTATATCTCTGCGTAAATCATAAATTCGCAAAGAATGAATTACTATAACATCTGCAAAAAGTAAGACAGAAGTTATTTCTGGGCACTGCCACGGAATTACTTCCCAAAAGTGCCCTCTATGAATGTGTAAGAAGGATAAATAAATGACACAATTTCCTAATTATTTTTCAATGATAACCAGTGGAGTGCGTCCAGACACGACCGACGTCGTTTGGGATGAAACGTTCATCGAGGTCATTTCGAAACCAGCAAATCAACTCCGCATAGATCAAATGGTATAACAAAAGTGTCTACTCGGAACCATAACATCTACTCTTTAATAAACGTCTACCTACCTTTACTGCGATGGGTTGGTTGATGACCTACATTAAGGTAGCCAAGAATAAAAACTGCGAACCACTCCACCACACTGATCCGACCGCGTCCATCCCTAAAAAAAAAAGAAAAGGGTGATTCACTCGTTAAAATCCACCTCGCAGCATGGAAATATGGGCTGAGGGTAGTTACAGGTTGGAAAATCCGACTCCGCTGGGATTTGGAACCGGTCCCGTGGCGTGGAAGGATAGCACACGCGCGCCCCACCCGACCGCCCCTTGCCGTGGTGGCGGCCGCCTTCTCCAGCAGCGAGCCGGGAAGGAGTAAGTGCGCTGCGGGAGGGGGGCTTTGGATGGCCGGGAGGTAGGGGGATGGGTTGGGGAGGAGTCGATGCCCTCGGAGCCTCATCACGCATGCGAGCACAGCAGTTTCGACACCGCGGGGAATCAAACCTCGGCACTCGAGGATGAATGGGATTGCCGAGATCTCGTCCTCCCCTAACACTTCCCCATTTAATATAAAGCCTACGGAGGTGGTTGTGCTTCCTCACCCTCGTATGGGAACCAGCCTCCACCCCTCCTCCTCCTCCGAAGAGGTACGGAGATGACCCCCGCCCCACACACACACACACACATCTATCCCCGGTACTGCGCCCGTGTTTGTGTCCTCGTGTGCCAAGATACGAAAACACGGGCTGAAGTTAATTCTTCTGCCACTTCTTTATTTTCTTCATCGGTCAACATCGGGTTGAGGAGAACGTCGGATTTTTTTTTATTCTTTTGGCCTCGATTCATCCCCTGGGAACGAGGATACGGGCCACGTAAGGAAGTTGGTTCTTTTTTTTATGTAGCGTGCACTCTTGCTCGTGCGCTCAAGAGTGCACGAGGGAAGTGCACTCTTTTGTATTGTTAATTTCTACGCCGTGGCGTCTGGCCCCATGGTTCAAAGGAGGTATACATCTTGGAAAGACTTTTGAAGAAGGTGCCATTATTTCCTTTATTTTGGGGAACTCTCACGTTAAGGCAGTTACGAACTACGGTGCTTCGCCATAGCGGGAAGGTGCTTCTCCGTTAGGCACGTCATAAATATAACTTTCAGTGTTATTTATAGTATTTGCTTTAGTTGAATTGTTACGTAAGTTTCCATCTATACATAATATTTAAGTACAAATGATGTCAAGGAAATAAATATAAAATAATGTACCGAGTATAAAACAAATGCTGACCGGGTGTGTAGGCTTGCAACCATTTGGCCTGATAGGGAAATGGTCGAGAGTAACAGTAGTGTATTGTTTGTTCATCGACGTTCGAAAAGGCCTTGTGGATCCGCCATTAGTGTACCTAATGTCAAAGCAGTTGTTATTTATCGAGATTTCAAGGGGTTATTATGGTTACCAGATGAAAAATAAATAACGACAATAAAAAATCATGGCCTCTATATTGGGCTTAATCTCTCATAGACAGATATGGTCATATATGAGCTTTCAAATTTGTTTAATGTAATTATTCTCCTAGGACCAGTGAAGAAGTATATATTATCTTTGTTCAAGTTAATGACCTAAATTTATAGTATCAATGCGGAAGTGTTTTTAGCTCTTGGAGTGAAGACGCTCTTCTATATGTAACTAGTATACGTATACTATATTACTTGAGTTCCATTCCCAGTAACCATCCTCGGTTTATAAATTTTCTCACGAAGTAATCACAATCTTCAGGCTCCCGATGATGCGTTTTCATAAGTGGCTTTTTCCGCAATAAAATATGTCTCGCAGAGTATAAATGAGGATCGTCACGCCTTTCCAAGTATTTTATTTGACAAGTTTTATATTATTTTCAAAATGTATCAAGGGAATATTTTCTTTAAGGAAATAACCCATCAAGGCCATTTTTCATTCTTAACATAAATCCATTCATGTAAACCTACTTTATCCTCCAGTTTCTGGCTCCAAGGTTACGCTTAGGATGCAGGTATCCGTACAGCTTTTTCTTGGCAATACTGCCCGCATCCTATTTCATTCATGACCTCCCTCGGAGTCTTATTGCTGTCCCCAGGAATGCCTCCTGGGGACCCTATCCGCCAACTTTCTGATTCGCAAATTCCCCGATCCTCTCTAAGGTTGAGTGAACTCCCCCTTCTTTCGTGGGTTGGTTACCTTTCCGTCCAGATCTCCTTTAAAAATCACTCCATCTCCACTGATCAGCCATATTTGCGATATCTTGGTTCTTCGTGCATTCACTTTTCTGATCGTTGGATATTGCCGTTTCCTTTTACACATCCTTCCTTGGCGATATATTGCCTCGATAACACATAATTTCCTTTCTCCTTCTGGTTGGTAAATAATCATTAGAGCCTATATTTGTTTATATGAAAGTTTAACGCGTGAAATCAACATGTTTAATTTTTTAAGTTAATATAATTATTTAAGCAAAAAATATAGCAGTAAAATTGAAAATTCAAATTGTGCTATTATTAAATATTTCATTTTAAGTTACAACAGTGTTTCCTTGCCTGATTGGGATACCGAAGACCCCAATCCGAAGATATCTAGAACAAACAATTGTAAAAAACGCAGACGATTGAGTCTGATGCATTTAAGATACCTACTCGCATAATTACTCAAAGAATAGAAAGGAAATAATGGAAGATAACCTCACAGAAAACCAATTTTGATACAGGAAAAACCGAGGAGCCAGAGGGACAACACTCAGCTTGAGGGTACTGACTGAAAAATGACGCACATGAACAAGCCATTGTGTGTGGCATGGAAAAAGCGTTCGATTACGTTGAATGCTACAAGATGTTCAGGAGACTGGAAACACTTGGAATAAACCATAATGACAGAAGTATTATCCATCATCCTGACAAGAATCGGTAACAATCAATAAAATAAAAAACGGTCGGTAACTAAAACCATAAATAAACAAAGAAAAGACATTGATGCAACCTATCGCAAGCACTGTTCAACCTATACAGGAATACTAACCTGTATGTCGATGAGGCAATGAAAGGAGCACCAGAGTTGGCCATCAAATAAGTCAAGGGGAATGGCGAATAAATTAACAAGCCTCTGTTCGCTGATGACATCGCAGTAGTTGCAGAAATGCGAGAGGACCCGAAAGCAACTCTGAACGCTATGGACAAATTACTTCGGGAACATGATATGATAATCAACAAGAAGGAAATGAAAACCCTTGCTCATGGAAGAGAAAAGCTAAAGACATGCATCAAAATTCGGAGAGTGAAGCTAGAGCAAGTGGAATGCTTCATCTACGTCTTCATCATACGTATACAACTTGGGATGGAAGCAGTTCGACCGATATTGAGTGGAAGATGGCTCAACCTAGTAGGTGTTGTTAATGAAGAAGAGGCAACTGCTGTATTCAAAGAACCCAAGATTGTAAACAATGAAGAAGTTCGTGAAAACGTTCGTATGGAGCATCGCACTCTGCGGGTGAGAGGCATGGAACATTGGAATAGTGGACCAGAGCCTTTGAAATATGTTAGGGAGAATGCTGAAGATTGAATGTTCGGACAAAGTGAGGGTCAAGGAAGTATATAGAAGAGCAGAAGATGGAAGTACCATGAGGAAAACTCTACGGCAAAGAACTACATGGAGAGATTAGTCACATCTTGAGGCACAATGGATTAATTTGAAGCATCATAGAAGATTAATTTGAAGGGAAGGCCCCGTGAGGAAGCCCAAGAATCATATAGCCCAATACTCATATAGCCCAAGAGACATAGGACAAATTAGGAAAGACATGAAACAGAGAAGTTATCATGGAATGATGGAAATAAGACAGAATAGAGAAGAATGGAGGGCTGCAGTAAACTAATGTAAGAGTTGAAATACAGATGAAAGAATGGATCTTGATTTATTTAAATGTTATGTCTAAACTGACATTTTAGATTTACTCATGGAGAATAGGTAATGTTTTGTTTTTTGGTACCCGGCAAGCCATCGCCAGGATGTGTGGCAGGGGGTGATTACACACCAGACTTATTTTGACCCGAAACACTTCTCCCACTTAGCGCATTCGGACAACATTATTCTGATCCCTTATCGTTCGTGAGAAAAATAACATCTTAAATCCATCTGTCCCACAATTACTCTCTGCAAATTTATTCACATGATTATGTTCTAATCTTACGGGTGACCAATTTCACGTTTACTCCCAGATGCAGATTCTGACTACCTGCCTAATTCCACTGCCTTATATAAAAGTATATGAACAGGTGCATCAGTCTGATATTTTATTTACCCCTTACAAAGGGCATGTACTTACGGAAAATTTTCTTTTCCAGCAAGAAATTCTAAAATAAAGATGATTTTTTAAAAATAAATCTGGCGCAACCTTTGAAGTAACTGAGGAAAATTTTCATGTTGCCAATCATAAGCGTTGTGACATTTCAATCGTCAGAATAATGCACCATAGTCTTCTCTCATGTTGTTGGCAATTTCTCAAAGAAGAAGGATATTTATGCAAAATCTATCCTTTGTCACGCTGACGTCAATCTAAGCACTCGTGTTTTCTTCCAAATCAAATTTCAAAGACCTCTGTACGTATATCTCAAAAAATTCTCACAGGCATAAAAGTATAGTGTCATGTGATGTCAGCAGTAGACATCGGCCTATATCGCAGAGTATGAGTATATACCCTTGCTGCTCGCAAAATAAGTTTGGAATATTGTGTAAATCTCGGTTTCTTTTATGAAAAAGAAATTGAGATATCTAAAAGCGGACAACTTTTAAATCGCAGGACTCAAAGATAGATACATCTCTATGTGTGACTGTAACATCATCATAATATACACAGGTGAAAAGAAATAAAACGTTTTGGTTGTGGAATTCTTCCCAACACAGATAGATGCAGCTAGTGTTTTCTCTGATTTAACTGCACATAGTTTTCATTAGGTGTGAGAGGGATGATGATTTGTCATTATAGGAGTAAGTATATAGTATATATTTACTCACTGTTCATTCTTATGATTTGATCTTTATAATCTTAAAATATGGATCAAAATAATCTCTAGGGTCGATTAAATTGAACATAATTTAAATTTCTGTGAACCGTAAAAGACGCAATTAACTACTACCACCGAATCACGTGGAATTTATTCTGCAAGAAGCGCATGAGTGAATGAATACAGTTGAAATAATTATGCCATCATGAGTTTTTATTGGCTATTAAGGGATTTATTTGATGATGTATTATGGCCATTCCCGAGATATTGCATTCGATGTCACTCCAACTGCAGAATTAAAAAAATTCTTAAATGCGAATGCTACGCTATGCGAATAAAAAGAGGCGAGTGTTATTTATAATCCCGCATAAATATGAACGCAATTTTGATAAAAAAAATCCTGGGAATTAAAGTTATAATAATGCATATAATAACAAATGTTCCTACTTTAGAGTCTCTGCCCATGGATGACTTTAAAGAAAATTGAAAAATCGAAACCCGCTGTGCTTAAATCCTCGATTTATCTGGCCAATCGAACGCGCCGATGGTCAGGGACTTTTTTAAAAGTGGGTAGTGATGCAATAAAGCCGGGAAATTACCCATGATTCATTCCGCGGATGCAACGGATGGGTCTTTTATTAAAAAAATAAACAATCATCTCCCCTTAACGCGGCCGGGATAGGATGCCATTTTTTATCATTTCGACGCTCTTCCGAAATTCCTGCTGTGCATTATTTTTTTTCTCGATTTCGCGGCGAGACCTCCGCTCGCCGAATAGTGGAGATTTTCCTGGGAGAGGAGCTGCAATTTCCAGCTAACCCAACCCCATACTCTGGCGTGCCAACACTGAATCATGCTGACAGATATATATATATATTTTTTGTACTCTTCCAACAGCAGCTAACCCTCCTCAAATTGGGCCGCGGAAGACGCACGAACTAGAAGAGAGGAAGTCAAACCTTCCAGGTAGGCAGTGCGCGAGTTAGGTAATCCCTTGATTAACCGCCCAATTATTTGATTAAGTACACACCTCGATCTCATGCAGAATGAACCTTCTTTCTTTTCGAGGAGCGGCTGGATGAGCTTTTCATTCATATGCATACATAGGGATCGATCGTATCATCATTCCTGCTAATGAAATACTTAGCTGGTCTCGGAAAAATAAAATAAATAAATCATTGGAACGACATGTACCTATCCAATCCGAACGAAGCAAATCTACATAAACACTACATCAGTATGCAGATTACGGCTCTTCAAATCATCTCTTTTGGGAAAAAACCGCACGAGTGCAATAGTTCTTCAAGAAAATAAATGACTGTATTCATTTTGATTGATGTGAAATGTCGCATTATTTGTTTTCGCGATGTTTAGGTTTAATGTAAATAATTAATGTTGTAAAAGACCATTTGGAGCCCTTTTTTCGATGTGTATTTTTGGTATTCATTTGGCGATGTAGGCGGGGATGAAGCGAGAGGCATCCCAGACAAAAGAGGCTGTCCTTAGAGGCTTGAAGACCATTAAAATCCCTCTCTATTCTAATGCGTTGGAGTTCTTCGTTTGGTCACAGACGAGGTGATTGGTGTTCGAGCTGTACCCCGTCATTAGCCGCTAAAGGGAAGCTAGGAGTTATGTCCCCAGAGCAGTCCGCGTGAGGGACAGAATGCCCTCCAGCCTACGACATGCGCTTAGTGCCCATTTTTAACCTACCAGCCTTTAGTAATTTAAGGTGTTCTGAACTTGTCTTAAGTACTATAAGGTGTTATTTGTTAGGTAATGACAAGGTTTAGGTAATTATATTCGTCGTGTTTGCCAACTTCGCGGCAGAAGAACGAGCATTAAAAGGTATCAACGTGGGAATCAGGTTTCCTATCTTGACATTGTAAGCACCGCATATGTGTGATATATGAGAACTTTTCTCTCGGTGTCAAAGGGAGAAATTGGTCAGAATGATACAAATGTAATGTGATCGGAAGCGATTTGCAAAGAAAATAATTGGAATGTGGGGGCTCGACATAGCAAGTTAATTCATAAGCCATTAAGTACATCTAAATCTACGCAACAACCCGCAAGCTATCGCGAAGGCGTGTTGGCGAGAGGAGTTAGGGCGCCAGCCATACATACACAAATATTAGTTCATACATGTATTTGAATATATACATATTTTCTCATATACATAACACTCCTTTACATGCATAATGTGTATGTACCCCTTTCTTATTATAGAATATAATTCATCTATTATGACTCCCAAAGCGCGTTATTTACGTTTTCCAAGGGCAAAAACCTTAATAGGTTTATCGACATAAAACATTTTTGCCAAGATCAGTGTTGAGATATAAGAATTCATTGGCATGAAAGAATGAGGTGTTGGTTATAGTCGCCAAGTCCTATGTTTGGTGCTATGGCGTTGGAAAATATGACCAAATGCGGCGAAATGTACGGTGACAATAAGGAGTGGTCTGAATTTCCGACAATGTAGCGTGCAGTTGTGGTCATACATAGTTTCTGACCGCAATTTTAGGTCAAATTTTGACCTAAGACCGATGTCGACTCATGTACATAACAAGATAACCGATGTCGCCTTTATGCCTCTATTGCAATTTCGTGAACTTCTGCCCCAAAACTAACTGAAGATGATTTGGCGATATTCCCTCCCTTAACTTCAAAATCCTACGTCTCGAATATTTTCAAGCACATGCCAAATTGGATTCACAGTGAAATGTTATAATTGGAATGTGACAAGAGTCATAAGTTCTCGGAAGAAAATGGCAATTTATTCATCCGCTATATTCACGTTCATTAGTTATATGACCTGTTAAGTTATTTGGAAATAAATTAAATTTAAATACGCGGCTAGTCCACTGGTTTTAATTGGATTTGAAATGTTGATAATAATTTAATATGAGTTCACGTTTGAATGCATCGTTTAATTCATGAATGTTTTTTTCTTTCATTAGTTGCATATTTATGCAATAGAAAAATTATTTTAAGCAGACAGCTGATTTTTAATGACCATTTTAGAATATAACATTAATCCTTTCGAAAAAAAATGTTTTAATCCTTTCATTCACAGAGAAATTCAACTTAGCCATGCGTTAATCCCTTTAACACAGGGTAGCAACTTTATTATTTTATAGATACGAGTTATCGAAACTCTAAAAGATTTTTGGAAGAACTTTTCAACATTGTCATTGAAATGATTAACACTTCACATTCTACTAAGTCGTAAACTGTGGCCAAGAACTTATATAACATTAAGGAGTTAAATGCCGTTTTGGAGTCAAAAAACTTTTATATTAGTTATTATGAAAACATTACAGTGCCTTTTTTGCCGTGAAGTTTCAGTCGGTGATTTTAATTAGCAGAAAAAAAGGTGCCAAAGGTCAACTCAAGAATATCTCATAATATGCAAGCATCTCTCATTTACAAAAAATAAAGCCAGCATTTGTTAAAAATCGTTATGATATGGTGAAATAGGTAAGCCTCGCTGCCGAGGGCAGCATCAAATTTTTCCTGTGATCACTGGTTAAAGTTCAGGTATATTTTCTTGCGTAAAATAATTTTTACTTTTATTTTTTATTTCAACATATTTTTTGACCAATGAACCTGCATCGCATTCGTTCTTTAAGAGCTTCAATTTAGGAGAAACATGATGAGTTCAATTTTGAGCTAATATGTTCAAAGAATCCAAGGCTGGAAACAAGGAATCAATTCGTCAAAACTTTCGTGTGAAGCATGGCGCTCTATGGTTCCGAGACTTGGAACATCGCAAAAGTGGACCAGCCAAGAATTTGAAGCATGATGCTGGAGGAGAATGCTAAATATTCAATGGACAGACAAAGAAAGGGACGAGGAAGTACATAGAAGAGCAGAAGAGGATAGGACCATATGAAGAACTCTAAGGCAAAGAAGAAATAAATGGTTTTGGAAAATATTGAAGCACAATGGATTGATTAGAAGTATAAAAGAAGGGAATATTCCTCGAGGAAGACCAAGAGACGTATACATAGAATGAAATAAGAAGGTCATAAAACAGAGAAGGCATCAGGGATTGAGGAAATTGACATTGAATAAAGTAGAATGGAGGGCTGGAGTAAACCTATCCTAGGATTGAAATACTGATGATGATTGACGCATTCCAAGGATAGGGGAGAACATGTAATCCAGCAGTCAAAATACAAATAATGCTTGTGCTAAGTTGGTAATTGTACTAAATCAGGCGCGGGACAGAGGCGAGGCTGCGTGGCGTGACGGCGTGTAGGTCGGTTTCAGGTGCGCGAGTGTTCTGGTAACTTGGAGGTAAAAAAAAGATCTGCTCGCAGTGCAGCCTACGCGTCCTGTAACTTGCATGCTGCGTCCACTTACTCTTCGCCCTCTCCTTGCCAGAGGTTGTTTCCTATGCGATATTCTTCTTCCGTCTGCTGGAATCGGGCGCCTTTTTTTTCAAACTTTTATTCTCTGTTTCCATAACAACAGACACTGTATTCCGTAATGAATGAAAATCTGGACGCTCACCCATCAGCTGTTGATATTATTGTATTAATGGTTGGTTGCTAATGTTTTTAGACAGCAAATGAGCGAATTCATATAATTTGAAATCGCTCATTCACTTCTCATGCTCTTTCCAAGAGTTTTCACACATTATTCCCTGCTTAAAAATACACCTGGAAAGTGGTATTCCAAAAATAGACGATGATTCCATTTATAAATTCGGATTAATTTTGGAAAAAAAGTGTTCATACGCATATTTTGGGCTAAGTACACTTTTTTCGCTGCCCTCTTTTCCGATTCCATTATTCAGTAAAGACAGAATTTTTTGCTCGAGGATGAGACTTTAATATTCTCGTGCAGCCAGCATCCGCTCCAGCAAAGATATTTATCCATACTGCCTCTTCTAACCATTGTTTCCCCGAGCGCCCACTTCAACTCCTCCTCAATCCTTTCTTACTTCTCATCCCTTCTCCCTGCTCCTCCCGCGGGCGTCTCGTAGCTTAAGAGATGGTCCATCCGCCTGTAGTCCGAAGAATAAGGAATCACTCTCCAAAGGTTGAGAGTTTGATGACGCCAGCGGGGGAGAGGGACTTTTTGACACTGGAGAATAGGATAGATGGAGAGGGAAAGGGAGGGGGGGATGGAAAAAGCAAAGGATGAGGATTCGAAAAGGGAAGAAGTTGAGGCAAAAAACAGTCAAAAAAGAGAGAGGACGAGAATGGGCGAGGCATAAAAGAAGCGTCCTGGCTCGCACCAACTCATCGACGACACTGTCTGAGGAGAATGCCTTCTTCAGTCTCCCTCCTTTTTACCTTATTTCCCCTCGCCCTTTTTCCTCCTTATATTTACTACCTTTTGCGTCTCCCAGGCAGATCTTTGCAGTAGTCAACTGTTTTTCGAAAGGAATAACGGGCCAAGGGGGCGAGGTGGGAAAGGGGGGGGGGGATGGAGAAAGAGGGAGAAGGAAAAAGAAAGGCGTGGGTCCTCGGTTCTTTTTTAAATCTGAGACGTACAGTGGTGGAGCGTCTCCCTCCTTTCCCGTGTATTTTTTCCCCCTCAGCCATCTATCGAATTTTTTTCTCCATTTTTTTTGTCTTAAAAAACAAACAAAACACGCAAGAGTCGCAAGGATGAACAGCGACATCTTTGTGGAGTAGAGGGCTTGGGTTGGAAGAAAGAGAGCGAGTGAAACAAAAAACCGCTAGGACTTGAAGGAATTGCACGGGAAATAATTAGAACGGGAACAGAGATTGTTTTCATTGCTATAAGGTATTTTGTTGATTTTCCATTCCGTTCTCTTTATAAATTTGTCTTTTCTGTCAAAGTGGTGAGTATTCTCTAATGTCTTAGATGGGACCGCTTATAGTATCGTGCTTTGAGAAGGGACGGTCTTCTCCTAAGGATGAAAGATTGGTTTCGGAGACGTCGTGAAATAACACATGAAAACATTCCAGAGCTCCTTGAGATGAAACATGTCAGCATTCCTGGAACCTCTAATTGGTTATAATGTGAGTGTAAGCTTGCGATATATTTCTGAAACAAAATGATTTTATGGAAAGAGTAAACATATCGGTGCTTCTCGAAGGGCATTGCAAAAGTACATGATATTCATTAGTGATACCTTGCAGTTCGAAAGGCCACAGATAATTGAGATTAATAGAAGTGGATGAAACTCGCAAATAACTTCGATTTCGATCTTTTTCTCTGACTAGTTAATGTAATTTGTTTGATAATTTACTATAAAATCCCATTTCTGCGTTCTGCCCGCGCGGAGAGAAAGATTTTTCTTTGGAAATGGTCGAGAAAGCTTTTTGATCTGCCGCCGGTTAGATTCTTATAGAATATTCTCTCTCTGCATAGCGTAATTCTCACAATACGGTTTGCGAGTTGAGCTCAAGGGATCGCTGACAGTGATTCCCTCTCCCTTGTTTTTTTTCATTTTCCCCTCAGTAGGAAAGACGTTCAAAGAGACACGGACGCTCGTAGAATTAGTCTCCTAACCTCGCCCAGCTCAACCAACAGCACAGAAATCGGCATGTGCGTCAAGAAAATTGGGACGTAGTCCTTCGAATGAAAAAAAAATAGATCACACAAATAGAGTCCCGTTTAAAAAAATCCCAGTCGCAGTTAAATCGAATCGCAAAGTCGCATTTTGGTCCGGTTCTCAAAAAATAAATCTTATTTTCGGTCGCTCTGCTGCCGGTCGACATAGGGAGGAGGGAGAGCGAGAAAGAGAGAGGAAAAAAAACAACGGCTTGGTTCTTCAAGTTCCCGCCTCGTCTCTTTTTATTTCTCCAGTCTCCCAAGGAGGGAGGAGCAATCACGACATCTTGAGTTTCCTTCCCTGCCTCATTGTTGCCGCACGCGGGGCCGTAGGATCGCAGTAGGCGTGGTGCGGGGTTGCGGGGTTGGAGATGAGGGATGCCTCCGGGAGAAGGGAGACTCGGGGCGGTAGGGCGGCCAAGGCCGACGGGGAAGGGAAGGGACGGGGTTGGGAATCACTTAAGGAGACTTGAATTGTGAGCGGGACACGGAAGGTAAATCGTTACCCAGGAACAAACGAAAAGCAGGCAGCCGAAGCAAAAAGCTATCGACTCCCACGCTCGTCTCATTTCGACGAAGCCGAGGCGCGTCAGAGGGGACGATTCCAACAAGGCTGTAAGATTGTTTTTTTTTGTGTGTGGAAGGCTATATAACATGCACACATGCATATTCCTCGTCTATTTCCCATTTCCAGTTCTGCCGTTTTTTTTAAGAGATTTCCTGCCCACGTTTCCTTAAGGCAGGAAGAAATTATCGTGTCATTATTTTTTCCTTAATCCCACTCCTCCCTCGGATTTTTAAATACCCTAGCTGCATGTGTCAATTATGGAGAATTCTCCCGAGGTATAGCTCTTAAGTGCAGGCTTGCATGGAAGGACTATTTTCAATACCATCCATATTTTGATGTGTTTCCTCCTCTCCTTTGTCTTCTTTGTTTTCACATGAAAAGTTTTTTTATGAACGTAGGAGACAAAGCGGAATTCCATCTCTCCTTTTAAACTCTGTTAAAAACTTCTGACCCTCTCCAATATTTTTTCATCCAAAACCTCATATTCTTGTCATGTAAAATATTAAAAAATATAGGTTCTCTCCTTCGTCTTGTGCTCAAAGCGCAAATTTTTCATGGAAAGCAATTTCTCCTTTGGGATCCATTTTATTCCAATTCCTCTGCAATCATGCAGATCACCGTTTACAGGTTGTATTTAATATGCGCACCCCCTAATTGGGTATAAGACTGACCTATTGATTTTAAATTATCATATAGATACCTAGTAAATCCTGAACCTCAACAGAATATTGAGCAGGTGATTTGCTGTAATCTGTAGATCAATGGCTCACAAACCTCGCTAGGATTTCCGTATGTTTGTCGTAGCCTCGGGAAGTTTTAGAACCAATTGTGGGAAACAAGCTTGCTCATTATATTCAGTGTAAAACTATGTGCGAGCATGTTCGTATATTTCATATCATGGGTGAAATATTCCAACGTGTCACAACAACTGTAAAATATATTTTTTTAATGAGCACTAATGGTCTGCTTAAATAAGCTCAATTATACTGTATCTATATGTATATATTAATACCCCGCAAGCCGCCGCAAGGGCGTGTGTCGAGGTTTTTAGGCCACCAGCTGTAGAAATAATAAAACCACATGTAAAACTTACAAATTTGTGCCAAATTCACACACAGAGATGGTTATTATTACTAAGTAATCTACCGGTTAGGGTAGGTTATGGACCAAATTAATATTTTGTGACTCCTAAAGAAACACAATCCAGCAACCTACTCTACGTCAAGTCTCAGAGGCGTATATATTGAGGCAAAAATCATTTTAACTTACAGCCATGCAAGTGCATATCCTAGCAACTAACATACACATGCTTGTGCACATACGAATATTTCTTACGTCTACGAAGCATTTAATCGTGTCCTAACTTGTGAATCGAATGTCTTTACTGTTTCTATAATGGCTTTGAGTTCTTGTTATTATGATTCCTGATTTAGGAAGAACGAATATCTGTAAGTATCTGTATTGAAATATATCTCCCTTATTCTTGTGGCCTAATTACTAAAATAGTGTGAGGCCACGATCATTCCTTGTGTCATTATTAGAGTAAATTGTTAAGCTCGTTATTCAGAGTAAACGCATTATTAACTTATGATTTCAGCAGGAAAAATTTTAGCCTAATTTGTACTGCAATATTTTTACTGTTGATAATGAGCTGCTACACCAAAAGAATGATAATTTTGCAGGCTCAGTGCTGAGAGATAGCCAACTCCTGTAGCTAATTCTTGAGATTTTTTTGCCAAATTTAAGTTTAATCTTTTGTCCAATTGCTTGTAAATGTGCTAAAATCATTCATTTTTGTATCAGTCGTGATTGTTTTTAAAGTTCCACTATCTTCTCTTCCATTTTTCCAGTTTTAAAACCTAAGCTCGTGTATTGCTCACATTGCACAAAAAAAGTCTAAATATTACTCCCGACTATTATTCATCATAAGGGTATTCGTCTATTTTCAAGTTTCAAATTAGAAAGAGATCATCAAATGCCCTGATAAAGATATATTCACGTAATGCTCTGAAATATCGCTTTTTCCATTAGCGGTCCTTCAAAACCAATTATTCGATGATCATAAGATATACATTCCTCTGTATCTCCTAAGCACACCGGTCCCATTTTAATGAAACAGTTCGTCATTATTTGCAAACGCCTTATGGATTCGCACTCTAGGACATTGACCCAGAAAAAGAAGAAAGCGACCACGCAACGTAACTTCTTCATTTCACTTTCTACAGCTGCTACAACACGTGGTCAGTAAAAATAAGGTCCCTGGATGTAGGAAGACTACGGGAATCGGAAGAACGAGAGAGAAAGTCACGTTTTATGAACTTCCTTAAGGGTCCGCCACGTAGTCACGACTACAATTTTACGTCGAGCATTTGTAGGATCTGCGTCTCCCTTTCGCTGGCGTAGTGGAGACCACACGGCGCCTGTTTGTGCCTTTCGCGCGTAACACCGTCTCTGACGGAGTGGACCATGAATCATTGCCCGGGAGATGAATTCCATCCCGGTTTCGCGTTGGCAACATCACCTCTCCACCCACACTCCATCCCCCCTCCTCCCAACTCGTCGGCTGTAAAAAATGAACTTCCCCCGGTAGGAAATCCAGCTCACGTAAGTCTCGTCGTAATCTTTAAACCCCGTTTTCCCCGGCTCCCTCCTCTTCCCTGCTCCAAACGTCCTCATTGATGTCTCCCCGCCACCCCATTCCTCCGAGAACACTGCACCCCCCCCCCGCTCACCCTCGCTCCCCTATCTCTTTGTCTCTCCCGGGCTACGGAGGTATATTGTGAACGTAAAATTTCCTCAACTCCCTCGAAACGTTTTGGTCGTAAAATACCTCTCCCCACTCCCACATCCACCTCACTCTTCATCCCGCTTCTGCCCTCACCCTTCTCGTACGCCCACCAGCTATCGCCCGCCCCTTACTATCCGCCCAGCATAGACCCTTCTTGTCCTCTCCCTCTCCGGCTCCTCTTCCCCCCTTTCCTCGGCGCTGACCCAGCTAACGAAAACACACCCTGTGAAGGAAAGATAGGGATGAGGTCTTTAAACCGCGTCAGTGGAGATGGTGGAACAGGAGCTTGGGCGGGATCTACCTCTGGGAGGGTGGGGCATATCTTTTCGGGTGCCCAAGATGAATAGAAAGATGGGAATGGGTTTACTGGCAGTAAGTAAGGTGAAGGAAGGTCCGCGGGAGAGTGGGCAAGACAGCACGGAACACGGGGGACGCAATGCACCCTCTCCGAACTCAATTACCATGTAATTATGGGAGTTAATGAAACGATTAGGGTCTGAAACGTTTCCATGCTTCGCTGCACCTACTGTTTAAGGAATGAATTTCTTTAATGGCTTTGCAAAATTTCATCAAGAGCCTCTTTAATGATAAGTCTAGCGTTTGTTGGAGTAAATTTAGAAAAAGCCAAGTGTACAGTACAGGAGAAAAGATTAAATAGGTGTTGCCTGAGAAAATTGGGAGTGGCTGATTGAAATGAGACGTCTGCAGCATTGGGTGCAATCGAGTGCGCAACTCTTCAAGGCGAATTTGGAGTCATTGTTTTGACTAGGAATCCTACTGAAGTATTTCCTGTACTTAAAGCAAACCCCATATGAGACAAATATTCCAAAAGGTCTTTCAATTAGATATCTCTTCGTTGTTTTTTACCTCCTTTTTTAGATCCAGTATTCGTTCCGGCTTTTTCGTAGGGGCATCATGTTACATTAATTTTCTGCATATTATGCTCTTAACAAATCCATTTCGTCTCCAGTGTGCCCAGTCCATCCAGTTGTCATTTTCTGTTCAGTAATCCAAATGGACTCATCGTCTACTCTTCTGAGAACTTTTGAAAAATATTCTTCTCCTAAGAAGTATTGTAAACTTTTTTCCACACTTCTCTGTACCTTTTTCTTCGCATGAAAAGGAGCATAACCGCGCATATTTAGGTAGCTCTAAAATTTCTTCAAAAGGACGCAATAAACTTCATTACGATGAAAGGGAGTGTTCAACATAATACAGTGTAATGTTTTGATAAATAAACTAAGCAGAGTGTACTCTCTTATTTTCTGACCTTATTCAGGTGGATTTCACTTGTTTCTGAATAATAAATATTCACAAAAATGTGTAGCATTTTTATAGCAGAAGAAGCTATATTAAAATTTATAAACAGACTGTGGGATAAGAGAGAATAATACCTCATCGGGAGAGATTTTCACGAAAGGAATCGTTTTACTTTCCTCTCCATTGGACTAAACTGATAACATTATTGAAAAAAGATAATATTAATGAAGGGTTTATTATACCTTCGGTTTCCTTTAATTTTTTATAAAGCTATACTTATTTGTCCATTTTCAGCATCTAAGTGTCTTTTATTCATTTATGATCCACATTTGATCTAATTCACTTGTTGGAAAATTTTAAATTACTACGATTATATCGTGAAATTTCCTCCAAAATTCTGTAAATATTTGCGTAAAAATTTTCAAGTAATTACATAAATGTTTTTTAAACTTTTCTTTTGTTTAGTATGCAGAGCAGAAACACAAACTAGTAATCATTTTTCTTGATTATGACTGCATTTATAGCCCTTTGGTTTCTTGGTTATAATATAAATAGAAATTCCAAAGCTTTGTCATTCAGAATCTGAGAAGCCGGAAACGTGCGTGGTCTCAAAATTTCCGAAAGGGATCAATTTCCAGCACTTTCGGTCATACTATCAGATAAAGAGCTCTTTTGAGCCATAACTGTTTAGAATTGATGGGGGAAAAGTTATTACGGAGCGCTGTCATAGGAAGGGGATGAAAGGAATCAAAACTCGAGGAAGCCGAGTAACGGTGTGGAAATAATACGTTGGGAAATGAAACTGGAAACAAATGAAAAAAATCCTCGTCCGGAAATAATGAAAATATGACTTTGGGGACCATTAACATAACGTTTTCATTGTTTAAGCCAGGCTGGCCAAAGCAAAGAAAAAAACTAACTCATGTTAGAGTCCATGATAATCCTAACTTGATTTTTTACTGCGAAGCCTACACTTTTGGTCACCGTTGAAAAATTTTCGCCATAGTATGGAGAACTGTAACTAGCACGCCGTTTCCTATGCACGGGTACCCTTTCGCAAGTCTTGGTTTTTTTATTAGGTTGGTATTTCTGCGGCTTTAACGACATCTCAAACTCTTTTTCAAAGCCCATTTAGTTGTCTTTTTTTAGGAGCCTCTCCTCCTCCTCGCGATAGCTTTAATTCCTTGGATCTTTATATCTTTTTTAAGGACGGCTATCGTTTTCTTTATTGGATCCCTCAAAAAAAATCTTCTCCCCCTTCATCCGTATCGTTTTATTCACGTCGAGGCACGCGGGAAGGTTAATGGCGAAGAATGCAGTTGAACGTATAGACGTAGAAGGGAGGATGGATGTGCCAGCCGGAGAGATAGAAATTTTCTATAAAGGCTCAGTAAAAAAATGGGGCTTGGAGATGCACCCATTTTACCCTCCCGCCTCGTACCCTCAATTCTCACGCTCTTCGCCAAGGAAGATGTCCTTGTATATATATATATATATATATATATATACACACACATATATATGTATATACATATATATATATATATATATATATATATATATATATATATATATATATACAAGGACGGCTCAATAGAACACGAGATAAAATAGATAACACGTAAAAGGACACTTGGTTAATTCTTCTGGCCAGACTCTGACCTGAAGAGAAGGCCGAAAGCTCAAACAATCTTTTATGTATGTATATATATATATATACATAGTATATATATATACACATACACACACAAACACACCATAAACAGTTGTCAACCCGAAGGTCGGTTTGATTGATGATAGTAGAGTTCATCCAGTACTACAGCCCGACGGCGTGTGAAATTCACACATCAAGGTAGGAGGGCCAGTTCCTTCCTGAATATATATATATATATATATATATATATATATATATATATATATATATATATGCATATATATATACATATATATATACATATATATATATATAAAGTTATTATTTAAAAACACCTTTCCAAAGTTTTCGAAAGATAAAAAATGACGATGGCTCTTAATCCATTCCATTTATTTTTCGCTTCTTATCTCTCTCCCATTACCCGTGGATTCATTCCCCTCTACTCCCTCCCCTAAGTCCGGTAACTAATTTCCTCCATGAGGCTATGAGGATGGTGGTCAAGCCAGAAGATGTATAAGACTGTGCCTTGGTCAAACCTGGAGAGTTCCACCGAGAAGCGTGACTATTTTGGTCCTGAGGTTTTTACGCGGAACCCTCCCCCTCTGGACCATTGTAATATTCCTCTTCTTCATATTTCAGTGTCGTCCTCAGATCAGGTTTTAACAGTGCGTGCCAGTGGGTAAGGTATATTTTTTTATTCTCGTTGATTTTTTTATGCCCCTTCGCTTCGCGTGATTCTTCCCCGGCCATGTCCCCAAGCTTAGCCCGTGGTGATTCGAAAAAAAATATGGCCGTATACGCACGCACACACACACATACATATATATATATATATATATATACACACATATGTATATATATATATTTCATTATATATATATATTTGGGAAAGTTATAAAGAAATTTCGGAGAAAACTCCCGCTTCGTCCATGGTGGAATAATGATGACAATCCTTTTTACTGTCCCGACCCGTTTGGATTTTACGGCAAGAAGTCATGGTGTGCGTGCGGTCGTTAAGCTCTTGAAATTATACTCTGGATCAAATGATTTAGTGATAAGTAATGGACAAATCTTGGCTTATTTACGCAGGAAAATTTATATTATTGTGAGTGAGTCGTAGAAAGTCTCTGAAAATTTTATCCGTCATTTTCGTCGCATTTATTATCTGTATTTGGTTTTAATACTTCATATGTTGACCATAGATTAATTTCCTTTTATTTTATTTTCGGTATATCATTGATGATATTCCTGAAGTGCATCAGAAACATTTGAAGGGAGAGATTCATAGTGATCCAATAATTAAAATTTACAAGTTTCAATCTCATAATCCTCTTATTCAATATATCAGCACCATAGATACTACATATTACACCCACTACGTCATGGTCCGCTTTAGCTCGACGTCGGCACTTGAAATTTGGCATAAATGGTCGAAAAATAGAAATCACGTAGTTTAACCCGATTGATTCATTTTAGTTTAGATTCAAAATTATATATTCTTGGAATAATATACCCCTCGGCAATATTAATGTATTTATTTTAGCTTAAAACCCTTACTGGTCAAGGGTATTTTCAGATGTAAATATATATGAGGTGTGGTTCATCATCTTCCCGTACCTGATCCCAGCAAGATCCAATGTAATAATAATGGCCTAGTTATCGTTTGCATTGGTTAGTATCTTAGCCAAAGCTTTAGGTCATGTTTTTACTGAAATGGGTAAAATGTCAAATAAATGCTCTTTTTACAACAAGATGACATCTAGATAAAATATGAAACAAAATAGTGCCATCTTAAGTCGGAAGAATACTAAACGGGATGACACCAAAGGAAAACCTAATTTTTGGCGACAAAGCCGTTCAGAAAATTCTCAGGAACTCATGTAACTACAACGCATATGACGAAGAGTATAAACCTTGAATCTAGCACCCTGTGGTTGGGAAATTATAACTATAACGGGAACTTCGATCGGTGCCACGGTGTCTTGAGAAGTCTGGGTTCCATGCAATGATGGCGTCCAATCTTTCTAAGAGAGAGCGTATGCTTTCCAATTGTAGGGAAACCCGATTCTGGGACCTGACGAAAAAAAAAGGAAACAAAGAATGGGGGCAGTATTTTGACCCTCCCAAACCTGTCCTCCGTGTGAACCGAGGGCGCGAATTTTCCTCTCCCAGCGATTTTCGCCACCCCTAGACCCATAATATGGAGTGAAGACAGGTAACGGAGAGAGGGAGAAGAAAGAAATGGGTCCAGCACGCTTTACCTGGTGCAAACCCACCGTGGCCCGGTTGATCTGCGAAAACCTTATTTTCGGGAACTAATAAATCTGCAGGCTTGCCCACTCCCCCCTTCTCCTAACCCCCGCTCTCCCCCACACGTCCATCTTCCTCGTACCCCTTTCCCTCGCTCCCTTCGTCCACCACGACGCCCTGCCCCTCCTCTGTCCCCTCGGGATCGGTCGGAGGCAGTAAACGGCAGTATCTTCCGCCCTCCACATGACGCCGCCGGTCACATGGCAGGGTCGCAAAACTTGATGGCTTCCCTCGTTAGGCCGGAGGTTTTCGGCACTAAAACCTCTGGGAGAGGCAGGAGGGGGAGGCAGTAGAAGGAGGGGCGTGAGTCGGGTTTTGGGGGTAGACGTGGAGGTGGGGGGGGGGGACGGTAGATTCAGGGCGGGGAATGGGGCAGGGATGTAATAAAATATAACGCATATCTACGCCCCTCTCTCTCATTGCCCTTCGCGTCTGTCGAGCACAGTTCCCTGGAGGTCGTCTGCGACTCTCCATTTCTCCGTCTCCTTCCCGTTCCTCCATCGTCTTCTCGCTGTCTCGTTCACTTATCGCTCTCCTCCTCCTTCACACGAGCTGCAGGATTGCGCACTCCAGCTCCTCATTCTCCCCCGTCCATAAACATAGATTTAAGAAAACATTATGATATGGGAGGCGAAATCGATGACTTGAAACTTTCTCAAGACCCGTCAATAAATACGAGGGCATTACGAATCTAAAAATGTAGGAATTTATTGGTCGATTTTGGTCATTGAGTTAAATTTGAGTGTGCGATAAATGAAATGATGAATTGTCATTTCTTCCCTTTGCTAGTTTTACCCCAGGTCCTCATTTACTATGTGCAATGTTTTATTTTCCAAACTAGTTTAGACTCGTATTTTGCTGTGAGTATATTTAGATGTAACTTAAGGTGGAAACGTAGGAGATTGAATAATAGTTTCCGTTTAGGTTCTTTACTCTTCTCCTTAGAGTGTAAAAATGAAAATTTTCTCTTTGGTAAACCAGTTTACAGACTGGTTCTGTGCCTGGAATGCCTGGAGGAGAAACGGGGGCTTGTTTTGGAAGGTCTACCTGTATGATCCGAACCCCACTGGAAACTCAGGCGAGAAATAGACAGATACGTTTTGAACGGCTGCAATGATTTAAAAGAGTGTGATTGATGTGTTCATGTATTTAATCATCAGTAAAGGAAAATTGCAGCTATTTTACCGGAAGAGTGCTCAGTGTTGATATAGGTAGAAAAAATGAGTTAGTTTGGCATTTTAAGCATTTGATATTTTGCGAAAAGGGAACTCTGCAAAACGGTTATGTTCCCGAAGGAACTGTGTAATCCATTCAAACGATGTTATTTCCTTTCCCATCAACTGTCCATGTGTATGATTTATCCTCTATAATATAGGGAATTGATCAAAGAGGTCACATGAGAATGTGAAGCTGTGGAATCCTTAATGCTCTCATAGGACGTGTAACAGGACGCTTTGGTAGAGTTTGCATCGGCATATAACGCACCAAACTTATCGGGAAAAAATCCATCGCAAGGCATTCCGTTACGATATTACATCCACAAAAAGTTATTGCGGTAATATACATGAGATGAATATTAAGAATTTGTCTTAAAACAAACTGGTACATTCATATTTGGAAAAGACCCTCCCTCTCTTTTGTTAGAATGTGAACATTGGGCCATCTTTGCATGTTTTTCCCATAAATTGTATCGGTTTGATTTATATTTTCATCAAATTAATATGCCTCATTTCCCTTGTTTTTTTCCATCACATCGTCCACAATACGCTCGTCAAACTTTGAATGAATGAAGCCGTCACACCCTTTTTCATTTTAGTATAACATTTTCGGAACATGGGCTGAGAGAGATGGGTTTGAAAAAAATTGCGTTCGTTAGACCACTTGCTAACGTGTAAGGTAAAGACCCTTTGTAATTACATGGTGAGGATATTATAGCAATGGATTATCTAATAGAGTTTGATCCCAGAAAAGGACCATTCCATAAAATCACCTACCATTGAGGTTTCCTTGAGTAATATTTTAATGTATTATTCCTCCTAATTTAATGCCTTTTTATAAATGTAACCCAGAGTAAATTTATTAAACAATTCGCTATCGACTTTCTTGAAAAAATGTATAAAATAACAGAATTATTTTAGTTAGAAAGGCCCTCTCTCATGCGCGTGAAATATGAACATGAAAATAACTATATAGATAAATCAAAAATGAATAAACCACGGAAGTTGACGAATAATATAAGGGTTTATAAAAACTCATCACTCTCTTTTTCTCACAGACTCGAAAAAAACTCCTGCCGGCGCCTGTTCTCTCATTCTTTCTTCTCATTCTCTCGTCTTACAATCGAAAGTTCCGCACGCGTAATGGTATTCTTATTTTTTACTGCCGACATCCCCTCTTGCAAACACTTATCGTGGTTGTAAAAGTTGACGGAGCGTGATTGGGGAAAGTTAATGGCATTAGAAATAGGAGTCGTCGGCTCTGAAGCAAACGGGATCTGCCATTGCAACGCTGCTTGTGAGTTGTAGTTTGTAAGATTTCCAACAATGGAGGAGGACCCCTAGCCAAAATCCGACTCGTAGCAGGGGGAAATAATAGTTCGCCATTCCTCATAACCAATGTTTGCGCCAGCGCACCCTCAATGTAATTTTTGCTTCGTTATCTCCCCGAAAGGGGCCTGTTTCCGTATTCATGGCTTCTCTCGGGGCGTCTGGGGTTTATCTTGAATTTTTATATATTTAACATTCTTTCGAATTACTGCAGAAGCTTCTGCGACGACATCAACATTTGAGGGAGTAACACGCAAAGAGACCGAACGATGCATTAAGAAAAATCCTTCGCCCCTGCCGAGGAGAGCGATAAATTTGTTTTTCCGTTATCAAGCAGCCAGATGCATTTCGTCCAGAATCAGTTTTCTTGCACGTTTTACATGCTAACATTTAATTCCATTGAGTAAGCAAGATGTGTATTATCTGGCGCATGCAAATTGAAATACTGTTTTCCGTCACTGTCCGTAATGTTATAAATTTCAAGGTGCGCTCTGTTTACGTAAAATTGAAATCGTGTAAAATCCTCATTATCACCGAAAAGTAGAGACATTTATTTGAATTCGATTTCTCCGCCCCGGATATTTGGAGGTGGGAAACCTGTTTTTAGTGCGTTAAGGCGGGAGCAGCCGGTAGGTCGCACGGATCGTCCGGAGATTTACGGGTGTCGGGGTATATTTCAATTGCTCCCTCGAGGGCTGTCAAGTGCACTACATCATGTAGCCATCTTTCCTTGGGGATTTCGGTCAATGGCTCTTAAAGTACCTACCTGGGAATGTACGTGGGGTAACTCATGTAGCAAAGTATTCGACGAATCTATCGTGTTGCTTTCGAAGAATTATTGACGCCCTTTAGAGTGGCTTTACAAGGAAATTTATTTCTCGAAACCGTTTGTCCTGTTTTATCTTTTTCTTTAAATGTGACAAAAAGGTAAAATCATGCTAACATATCAAAGAAAATAATGATTTAGCAAACTAATTAAATGTCATGTCATTTAGCAAACTAATTAAATGTCAACTCATTAAGTGTCATGTTGGTTTAGAGGTCAAAGTGTTCGGCTAGTGATCAGAAGATCCGGGTTCAATTCCTGAGGACTTTAGATACCCCCGGCGACGCCCAAGCAAGTTTTACAGACCAAATCTTCATGGGGGTACCACAGGCGACAGGGAAAGGAACTGTCCTCTTGTCTTAAATATGTAAATTATATGCGTGGCTGGGATTAGTGCAACACAATCCATCCTCACCTATCAAAGCAAATGCTCTATCATCACGGTCGTTTCAAATAATTAAATTCCATGAAAGTTACCTGAATACACTGCTATTAACGCATGTAGTTTTTGTAAATATTCCTTCTTATTTATTCATAGAATCTCCCTCTTTTTATTGTTGAAAACTGCCAACTTTTGGCATGTATTGTCATATAAAAAGATAACTCGAGTGAATTTTTATTGCGAAATCGGCCATAAATTGTTCTCACGTTTGCTCATCCCTTCAGCGAGGAATTTTGCCTGAATGCGCGCAAGTGGGAAATCCCCTCATGCAATCCAATGCTAATCCTGTTAACGTAACCAACGCATCCAGATGCTCCAGATGTATTCCAACGTGCCCACGACAGGCAAAGGCGCAGACGTGCCTACATCATTCCCACCGTCCAATCGGGTATTATTCTGTTACTGTGCCTCAGTTGGACGCTAGTCTCGGCGGTCTGCAGGAGGGTGATTGTAGGCACATTTGCAGGTGCGTGCCCAAACATAAGTTGTAGCTGTGGACAATTGCATTCGCAATCGAATTGGAGGCGCTTTGCGGTCGCTGCATTACATCAAATCCGGGCACCACCTGCAAGTTCAACCACGTGCTCCTTGCAGCTGGGCACTTAAGCGTCCCCGCCCTCTTTTGTCGGGGCATGGTGGTGAAAACCACTTCGGCTTCACGTCATGCTACTGGTGTATGGATTATCTAGCCTTTCAGAGTGTAAAGCCTACACTGTGCTTTAAGCTCCAGAAATTAATGCATTCACTGGAATGACATTCATTTCATTGGCTTTGGTGTTTTATAGATAACCCATTAATTGTAAATTTTTTGAAATACCGTTTTTCTGATTGGACATATAATTAATTCACGTAAGCAATCATTTAGTATAATTAATATTTTTTCTGGATTCTAATCTTGCCACAACCGAGATGAGTTGAAACCATGTTAATAAGTGGATATGTAAAATTGTAATTTGAAATTTCTTAAGCAATGGAGTGGAACGAAGTAAAAACAGTTTTAGTTCGATCAGAACAGTAATTTTTCCCTCGATTTTTATTCCAAGACTTTCGGCTTGCATGAAGTTCATCTGATTCATTTACTAGACAGGTGCTTTCATTACTGGCCTAAAATTCGAATTATTGGTGTTGGACTGGTTGTGAATTTATTTTGAACTAATCTAAAAATCACTAGTCAGTGGAAATAATTCTTTCGTAAACTATGCTGTTGAAGATGGATATTAACTTTAAGATTTATATTTATACATAACAGATATATCAACAGTTTATTTGGTGAGGTCGATCTCCAGTTTCCCGGAAAATATCCGTAACTTGGATTGTTTCGTTTGGTTCAATCTTAAGTTTTGGAAACGTCTTATGACCCAATTGATACATGAGAAGAATTATCGTCACTAGCAGTAAACTGAGTGGAAAAATGTATAAATTTATTTATTTCACGGCACGAAAAAGTCTTCAATGGAATAGAATCATTTATCTTAATAATATAAGTAGTCAGTCGGCATTGAAATGTATTGCAAATCTGAATTTTTAATTTCGAAAGAGTTGGCTTTGGTAGTGGTTGGGGATTTTGAGACACAGTTTATTTTTGTGATGCCATAGATATTTTCCGTCAAAGGCTTTTTTTGGTAAAGAACCAATGTAATTTTTATAAGTACTTCAATTAAAATTGCTTGGAAATTCCAGAGCTATAATTCAAGGAAAATTGAGACTGTTGTCCTGAAAGGGGTAACGTTTTCAGTTCAAATCCTGATACTATTTAAAGCTTGGTAATGAATGGTATGAGGACCAAGTTTGGTCCAGATCCTCCTAGCCGGGTAGGACATTATTGAGAACAAATATTCAAACATATTAACTTTGACTTTAATTTGCATAGATTTATGTATTTTTTAAATTCACGTTACCTACGAGACAATATTATTAAATCTTAATATAATGATAAGTGCCGCATTCCAAAGACTTCTTTGAACAACTCAAACGTGATTTTACTTATAAAATCATCGATGTGATTTTGAATGGCAGAAGGGATGGCATATTAAGAATATATTAAGACGGCTACTGGCAAAAAAATATTATTCCAGTTAATTACCGATTGAATTAAAATTTTTCATTTTCGATTATCACCTCTTGGCAGGGAAATGAGTTTGAAATCAGAGATATTATTATGACAGCCGCTCGTATACGACTCAAGTTAGGGAAACAATATTTTACAAAATATTTTCTGATGTGTCCCCTTCTGATATATATCTTGTCAGATTAGCGCAACTACGGCGAAGAGTTTTGCTTAGTCCAGTCAGTTTTCTAGGTATGCTAAACTCCGTCATTTTATAATTAGCGCAAGAAAGTATTCCCTTGCAAATTCTTCCGACTGAATTGAGGGAGTGGGATGGATTCATTACTGCGCGGATGTCAGTGTTAATTCAATGGATGGTCATTCGTATTAATCGCTAAGGAGTGGAATTGTTTTCATCCGCTCTTCCAAACAGTAACACAGTCGCGTAACCATCCTTGAAGTCATTATGACGACAAGCAGGGCGAAGACCTCGTGATAAAAATAACCCATTTTGCCAATGTCCTCCACTGCGTCGTTATCCACCTCAATACAGAGGAAAAGAAGGCCTTCTCTGTTTCCAATCATACCGTTCGATTTTCACCCCATGCCCCTCCTCGCCCCTTCTCTCCTTTAACCCGTTCGTCTCTCCTCCATGCTCCCCCCTGGGCATGATATCCTCCTACTATTGCCCCTTCCATCGTCGTACCCACTTATCCCATCGTTCGCATCCCGATTTCCGCCGGAGGAGCAGCGAGTTTGCCTTCACCCGTGTAGCTCAGTATCCGCATGTCGCTACCTATACTCTTCCATTACTTAAAGCTTGAAGGAAAGGAATTCTTAATTTTGACATGCATACAGGTATGCTCTTAGCAACCCACTTTATTAGCTGTTGTCAGTTCCAAAGCGATTTCCATTACTTAATGTAGTTTTTCCTAAAGAAATATTGCCAATCCTTGGAGATGTTCTGAATTATTTCGCGATATGCCTCCGAAGTATCATTTAATTGAGTAATTTACATTATTTCTTCATTAATTTCAAACTATGACAGGCCGTTTTTCTTAGCAGTATTTATTATCACCTGAATGCGTTTCTTCGATTCATTTTATCAATATATGTATCATTTGTTTAGGTTTGACCTGTTACCATTCACACACGCACACACACACACGCATATATATATATATATATATATATATATATATATATATATATATATATATATATATATATATACATATATATATATATATATGTATATATATATATATAATGTATATGTATTAAAAAATATTGTACCACATAACGATGGCCGATTTTCTCCATTTTCACAAATTCACTGGAAACGTTCACTATTGATGGCTGCCAAACAAATACTAAACAACGTCGCTTCTTTCAACTTGATGCATATGCTTTACATATTGCATACTTCCTAATACAGTGATATTTTTCAAACAACTACTGCCATCTCTAGGTCAGGCAGGGTACTTCTTGGCCTTCCCATGCATATCATAGGATTCTAAAATGAGATTCGATAACATATTTCTAGCTGCTCATTGAATAAAAATCTTAGTAATAGGTTCCCTGATTCTAGTAATAATCATCGGGTGTGTCAGTAATTGCTATAGATGTAGATTTTGACTGATATCTCTGCTTGTATTTCTTTTGAACTACCGCCGAATATCGCGATACAAATGAGACAGTTGATAGGGAGCTCTCTTTTTGTTTGTGTGATTGTAAGTGTTAAACGTTGAGCGCAGTAGCTTCGAGAGAGAATGTATTTACTGCAAGGCTCCTTGTTGTCTTCTGTTCAGAGTATTGATTGATATAATGGTTTTGACGCTTATCTCATTGAAAAACATTGCAATGAAATGTCGAAATTTTGCCCAAGAAATGTTACTACTTCATCAAAAATATTACGGCTTGGGTGAATTTCTAGAGATTTTACCAAATCGCTTTAAACAAGGAGCTACATTTTTTATTTTTATATTCATTTATTTTAATGGCTTTTGCATTATTTGCATGATTATGTACGTTTAAAAGGAAGTTTGATGTATTTGTGACGCTGTATTTAATTTATTTTTCATTTAAAGCCTCGAAAAGAAAACATATAGAAGACCATTAGGACAGTAATGTGGGATAACATGGGATGATATTAGGTGCTAAACGCCATCTGATTTCGATGAACTTCAAACAAAATGACCCCTCTTCCAGCAGCCCGTAGCGGCGAATTTGTCTATTCCACCTATTTTTGGGCTCCTCGCAGTCCTCACCGCCATTAACCCTCCTTTAAAGATGCAAAATGATCCCCTATCGATGTGAGGTTACTCTCAGTATTAAACCGCTACTACTTCCTCTTTACTACAGCTATCTTTCTTTCTCATAGTCCTCAGGTTTCGTGTCACTCCTCTCTCGCCTCACCCCCTCTCCTTTTTCCCAAACTCCCCGCCTCATACTTCCTCCTCTTTTCACAGCTATCGATCTCCTCTCCCGTGGACCACGCCACTACCACTACTCCCCCCTTCGCTCTTTCTATTTCTTCCACCTCCGTGCACTCCAATTTTCAACAGAGAAAACCCTTCACCTATGATGGTCCCGCGTGAAATGTAGCTAGATTCATAGAATAGCATCTATATTACTTCCACGATTTAATTCAAGCATCCACTCCGCAGAAGTCGCGCATTTTATTTACTTGGTCTCTTTTTTAACAGTCGTTAACAAAGTACGCGTTTAGGAAGGCAGGGGCGAAAAGGTATCTTCAGCTCGATGATTTAGATACTGCTACACTGACTACTGGCTTCGCTTAGAAATCCGAAGGAACAGCATTAGGGTATTCACTCCCGTCACATGCTCATGTCAAAGAAGTGATTGCTAATACTTGAGCTTCCAAAATAACCAAAGATATCTTAAAGCACAGCGAAAAGAAATTTATTTGTGATAACCTGGAATAAGACCTAATCGAGTGCCAAAACAGTGGATAGTAAAATAGAAAGATTAACTACTTTCCCTTGGTAATCCTTTAATGCTTAATAGTGCTGGTTTCAAGTTGTGCGACTAATGCTCTTCAAAAATATTGAAATAGTCTTTGCTGAAACCCGACCGGTATTTTAACCCTTTAATGATGGTGTTTGTACCAAAGAAAGCTTGGAGAAATTCTCAAATAAAATAAAAGGTTTAGGAGCAATCAGACATAATTAGAGACATAATTAATGTTAATAATGCATGAAAGTTTTGCCAAAGAAGAATGATGAAAACTTTATAACCCAACAAAATTATATGCCAATTATATCCGCTCTGTTATGTCTGCATCAGGAGAATTCACTATAAACTAGCCAAAAGATTATTTTCAGCCTCCTTTTTCTACGCACATGACCATCCCATTTTTGTGAAGAGCTTATGCTTCATATCAATGATCTTTACTTTTGCTTTGTATATTCGTCTCAAACGCTGAAAAGCAAGAAGTAAGACCTCTCCCATCAACCTTCAGTGTTATAGAATTGATTTCTGCATATTTTTCATCTCATGGTCCATTTGACAGAGAGTTATCTGTTTTCATCAAGTTGGCTACACAAAAAACGATTAGATTTTCATAATTTAATAAAAGAAAAGTTGATTTTTCTACGGTAATACTTCAAAAACAGCGAAGAGTAATCGCTGAGTTGATCAAGATTTACATGCATGCACGGGGAGCAATTTTTATTTTTTGCAAATTTTTAGCGAAACTAGGGCTACGTAGTTTGGAAAAGTGTTTGGTGTAGAGAAGTACAATGTGGAGATCAAAGCTATGATGTCATTATTTAAACATTAATTCGTACAGCAGTCAATATTTTCATCCGAAGTAGGAATTTCAGCGAAATTATATTTTTCGTCAGGCATTTCATGATGCATCACCTATTGTAGTAAGTTCGAGTTTTAATCAGAGCGTAATTTTATTACTACATTTGCTTCAAAAATATGGTTCATTTATAAAGCAGCTTGGTAGCTTTCTACTTGTATTCGCCTTTTGAAGATACCAACCCTGAATGTAAGATTACTTATCCTGGATTTAAGCTATAGTCACCCCCCAACCATCACGTACTAATGCGCATATATTTTTCATTAAATGGCCGGTGATGAATCACTGAACAAGCCATAAGATTAGTGCAACTAAAATTAAACGAATGCGCAATAATAATTCACCTGAAGTGAATTACAACACTCATATGCAATGACAAGTTAAACCATTGAACTTCGTATTAAGCACTTTGACATTAACTCCATGTTTCTATTCACTCATTCCCTGCTTCAAAAGGATTGTGTGCCTATGATATGCACTTTTTTCTTACACACAGTGCTAACAATATCTTTTATTATTCATTTATCACTGCAAAACCCAAAAGAGGTTTGTAACCTCATCAATTTCTATAACTATGGATATCATTGCTCTCCCTCTCTCTTTGGTTCAGTCAGACTATTCGAGTTGGGCCTTCTAAATTTTCCTGCATGAGTGAAAATTGCACCATGTTACAAGATCAAGGCGAATGATTTTTACACTCTGATATTGCTGCATTGAAATGCATATTAGCGGATGACTCCGTTAAAAGTTACTGTTACGGTATCTCCCGCAGTTTTGTGGCATTTGAACAGTTTTCTTAGCCAGCGCTATCTTATTTTTAGGACGATCTACCTGTTAGTATTTTTTTATTCATTTTCATTTTTTTGCAAATTTTTTATTTATTTAAAAAATCCATTAATATGCATTTTTTCACGTAAATATTTATCTGGTCCTGCAGAAGTAATGAAGGAATACCTTATTTGATCTTAGATTGTTAGTTTCGAATCATGTACCCTACAATTATTTGTTTCTTCAAGTGTATTCCCAGTCTTTTCCAAAACTGGGATTTCAGCCTCAAACTGCGTTCCTAAAGTGCGGACACACAAGCGTCTCTCGCTCTCCCTCCCTTCATCTCCCCGTGCCCGCTCCACTCTATCCTTTCACCTCATACCCTCTCTTCCCCCTTTCCCTTTCACTCTCTAGGTTCTACTTTCTCTCTTTCCTCCTCCCCACGCCCCTTCCCCCTTTGCCCTATTGTTGCCGCCAGACTCCTTCCTATCGACCGCCTCTGCTTCCTCATCTCGCCTTCTCGCCACCCCCTCTTCTCCAACCAACCCCCTTCATCTCCACATCCTCCCGTTACCCCCTCTTCCCCTGCCTTTCCCTTGGCCCCCGGTCCTTCCAAGGCCTCCCATCTCTGCGTCTTCCTCGGTCCACGCCCCCATTTGTCTATGTTCGCCCATGCGTCATCATTTACTCCGAAGGATTTTTTTTAGAGACTCTCAATTCTTTTCTTTCCATCCTTGGTTTCTTGTCACGCTGATATTTTTTTCGCAAGCATCGTTCCACCGACACGCGTTCAATTCACTCCCCTCCCCGCTAAGTCATACTCCTCGATCGAACTGGAATAGCATTCATTCTCTCAGGCGGCTGACGTTTCTCGCTTTCTAACCTTGTCATGGTGTTCCCAAGTTCCTGCATAGTATTCCCACCGAGGTTGGAAATACATCCAAATAGAATCGAAGAGGCATTTCGGAATTTCCATTCTCACGTTATTGTAGAGGTTGTGGCCGTTTCTACATTTGTATTCCATGTTTGCGGGTATTCTATTGTATTTTCGAACTACAAGCGAATGCTCATAGCGTTTACCATTTAAAAAGGATATGCAAAAAGGGTATCACAAACCAAACTTTTTTTTAAGGCTTTTTCTACCTTTTTAATGGGGAACCATTCGACAGAATCACTACATATACCTGATGTATATTGGTAAAAGCTAATTGCATATTATTATTAGTTGTAGTCTACCGTTTTGGGGTTGGTTTCAATGGGCCCCGTCACTACACGCTAATGTGCTCCTAAGGCAAAAAATATCCATAAATACCATGCTACATACGAGTGGTATTACACTCGTATTACAATTAGTCTTTATTTTTTAGTAGTAGTACATTTAGGGGAGGCGGCCGATAGATGAGGTATTTTGCGGCATTAAGGGTTGATGGGAAAGGAGGAAAGGTGGAGAGAAACCCGGCTTCAGCATTAACGTCTCATCCGACGGACGAGATACTATGAGTGCTATACACAAAGTGCCTCAAGTAGAGATCAGGATACCACTTAAATAGATCTGCCATCTCCAGCATTCGAACCCAGCCCCTCTGTGTGGGAAGCCAGTGCCCATCGTTCAGTAAGTCCCGGGACTAACTAAGAAAACAGAATTTGTTTCGTACAATTCATTTTTATTCATCAGCATCCAGAGCTATACAATAATTCCAACGCTTTTCCAACTTTTCGATACTATGCTTGTAAAACGATTTGTCCTTGTCCTCTAAATAAGCTTCAGTTGCAGTGATGACATCCTCATTAGAGCCAAATCTTTGACTTGTGGCACTGTGCATCGTCTTGATGAAAGATGATTTTTTTCTTCATCATTTGTGGTCTTTTTTTTGCGATTTCGCCCTTCAAAAGTATCAAAAACTTAATTTAATGGTCGCTATTGATAGATTTTCCCTTTTCAAGGTAGTCGATGTAAATTATACTTTGCACATCCTAAAATATATCCCGTTCAATAAGTACCGGGACTTATCGAATGATGGGTTACGTTAGCTGCCGCACTATCCCCATAGTACCTATAAATTAATTATCTTATTTATCTCTGGCGGTTAAAGAGAATATTCATTTTTTTGAGCTGAAAGAAAAATATTTTCTATTGTGTCATATTTAACTTCCAGCTCCACAATATCGCAATATGACAGGGGGATTCAAAGAATTTTTAAATAATAGGTTCTTCTTAAGTTTATATTGGAATATGACCAGTAATATTTGCTATTGTTAGATATAGACGGTGACTAAGAAAATTTGAAATAGTAGTCAGGGCACGATGAGGGCCAAGAAAAATTACCTCAAAAAGGCTTCATGAGATCTGAGTCTACGCATTAGGCTGATTTGAAGTAAGCCAACTCCAAAATGCCACAGAAAACCTGCAAAAATTTATCAAAAATGTTCATTCGGAAGGTGAAAGCTGAATATCCCTCCAATACAGTTAGAATGATTTTTTTTATCGGTTCTCTGAAATGGTTATTTTATGGGGAATGTTTTTCCTATTAATATAGCATTATCTTTTCATACCCCATTTCAACATTTGAGTTAACTAATAACCTAAGGCCAGTCGGGAAATTCCTCTGTGTAACGCATCTGCCATCTAGCCATAAGGTTTTGGAGTATTTGCACGACGAATACCGTTAATATTTTCGTAAGAGAAAGGATTAAAGATGATCCACGTTCAGCAGAGAAATTAGAACAAGCGGAAGCCTTCACCTAACTTGAAAGTGCAGTAAAAACCACAGTTTCCGATCCGAAGGTAGGTTTGATAAATGAGGTTAGAGCTCACCTACTCGTAGTACGAGTAGGTGACATACTCGTACTAAGCCCGATAATGTGTGAAATCATTCTATCAGGGGAAAGGGGCCTGTACCGCCAGTAGCAGCCGAAAAATCGCGCAAGTGAGGGTGCCCGGCAAGTATGATAATATTTTATTTATTTATTTAACGGATTTATTGGGACGAGATTGAGACTACATAGGCCCTTCTCCAACGTAACCCTTATAAATTAAAATTAAGAAAATTACAACCATCCATGCCTTAGGTGGAGGAATGCTCACCTATGCGGGACTCAAACCTCTGGATTGGCAGGCGAGGGCGTCACCCCGCCGCCTCCGGGACAGGCCGAAAATCAAAAGAATGTGATTAGATTTTTTGAAATAAGTAAGATGGAAATAATTTTAAGAAATTATTTCGGTAATTAATGGCAGAGAGCACTGGTAATTTTTTATTCGTGCAAAAATATTGTTAGTGCAACTCTCCGATTTATTTTATCCTCCGTCTTCATTTGTTTCTTTTACATTATTTACGGAAATAATCGAGGATGATCTCATGTAAGGAGAATAGACGTTAACTACTTTACACTTCAACTTTTTTCGTAAGATTACAGTGTGTCTCATCGCCCCATATTTTATTTATTATTATTATTAAAAATACATATGTGCTGATAGACAGTGTCAAGTGGCACACAAGTTCCAAGTAATCACAAAAGATAATAGATAAAATCAGACTTCAAAACACAAATCTCTTTAACAAAACAAGAGAATCCCCATTTCATTTACAACAATCAATCAGGAAGAAAAAAAAAGATTAATTCAAAAAAATTAAGCTGTTATACTACCTTGATCAAAAATTTCCCGGAATTTATTCAGAAAATTAAAAATACAAGTTTATTCATCTAAATCTATATTGTCCCCTTCAAAGTAATCCCCATCGACTGCAACACACTTATGCCAGCGCTTGATCCAATCCTCGAAACATTTTTTATATTCGGTTTTCGGTATGTCCATCAGTGCTTCCTGCGATTTTTCCATTACTTCCTCTCGGCTGCTAAAACGCGTTCCCCGTAATGGTTTTTTAACTCGATTGAACAGAAAGAAGTCACAGGGAGCCAAATCAGGTGAATTCGGTGGCTGTTGGATGGTATTTGTTGCATTTTTCGTCAAAAAATTACGAATAATGATAGCACTGTGCGACGGTGCGTTATCATGGTGCAAAATCCACGAGTTTTCTGCCCACATTTCTGGTCTCTTTCGGCGAATTGCTTCACGCAAACGTCTCATAACGCCCAAATAATACTCTTTGTCTACTGTCTGGCCTTCTGGCAAAAATTCATGATGCACTATACCGTTGTATGAAATCATCCAAATATCCATGAAAACCGTCAGCATTGCCTTCTTTTTTGACTGAAAACGACGTGGTTTTTTTGGTCTCGGCTCATTTGGTGAACGCCATTCACTTGCCTGATGTCTGGATTGCGTGTCGTACTCATAAACCCACGTCTCGTCTCCAGTAATGATCCTTTTGATGAATGTGGGATCGGATTCAGCCTCGCAAATCATGTCTTTTGCGACGTCAACACGGTCTCTTTTTTGCATGAAATTGAGGTCTTTTGGAACCAACTTTGCTGCTACACGACGGAAACCCAAATCATTAACCACAATGTCTTGGGCGGATCCATAGGCAATGTTCAAGTCCTCCGCTATTTCTCTGATGGTTAATTTGCGGTTATTGACCAACATTTCTTTTACTTTATCAATTTTTTCACCGACTTTCGATGTCGATGGTCTGCCACTGCGTTCATCATCTTCGATTGACTCACGACCACTTCTGAACCGCTCGTGCCACTGGTAAACGACCGTTTTTTTTAGAAAATCGTTGCCGAAACACTTTTCCAACATTTCCAACGTCCGTGCGCCAGTAAATCCGTTTTTTACGCAAAATTTAATACAAGTTCGTTGTTGCAAATTTAAATCCATTTCTGAAATTGTAAAAAATCGCCAACACACACAGAGATAGATGTACTCTTGGCTACGTAACTTTTGCAAATGTCAAGTTATGACACTAAGATTTAAAGGGAATATCAACAACAGATGTACCAATTTAACAAAAAAAACAGAACTCAAATCGGAACGATGGGAGCGCCACACGGTGGTTATTCCGGGAACTTTTTGATCAAGGTAGTATATAATACAATACACCACTCATCAAGCAAATTATTACATATATTCCTTACATCTTTTCTTAAAAGTATACACTCTGTTAGGAAAGGGCTCGAATATTTTTGCAGGTAAGGTGTTCCAATCAACAATTGTTTTATTTAGAAAAGAACATTTTTTTTTATTTGTTCTTTGTGCCCGGCATTTTTCCTTAAATTTGTAGTCATTTCTCCCTGTAAAATTTGGGTTTCCCGCCCGCGTTTAATATATGTATATAGAATATATATCCGAGGAAATGTATTAAATATATTGTAATTAGCTCAAATTCTTGAATGAACGTATTCCATTCTATCATCTAAACGTGCGACGACTCTATTTACACAAATTGTTCACTCAAGATGTCTTTATCCAAATTATTTTGGCGACCACAGCAAAACTTGGGTTAATTTACATGTGAATTTGATTTTATACCGGAATTTTCCTGACTACCTATGTTATAGAAAAATGTGGATGATTCCTCTATTGACTATTATTATCGTAAATAAGTGTAGCATAAAAAAATCATTAGAAATTTACCATTTAACTCAGTTGCTCGTAATTATAAACAGTGATATTCTTCTCATATGATCATCACGAGCAAAGTATGCCCTGTATTATTCGTGCGTCGTGTCGTTTAACTGCTACATTTCTATCCTGTCGTCACTAAGGCGGAAAGAAAAAATCAAGAAGTATCATTCTTTCGCTTTGAAAGACTTCTTTACAAATCCTATACTGCATTTCCACAATATCTATGATGATGATAGCCCAAAAACCAATATGAACGTCCATATTTGTATGAGGCAAATCTGTAATCCAATACATGTCCATATACGTATCCATAAATACGTGTCTATATATCCATCTATACGCGTCCATATATCCTGTACATAAGCGCCTGCTTTTCAGGGTACAAGCGCACAATAATTTTTGAAGATTCCCATTATATTTATTCAAATTCATGGCCAATCTGAGTACTTAACTATTTTTTATTAGGTTAAGGCTCTCTATGAGTTTCATTACATGCACAAGGCGGGAAAACGTGCCAGCGCGTACCTTGTGACTCTTCCATTGATGCCAAATCTGAGTCAATCTCGCGACTTAACTTTATTCTCGCCCCACCTTCGCGCGCATCTGGATTTCCGCTTGCTTTGCTTCTGTCACTTCTCCTTTCCTCCCTCTCCTCCCGCGGGTCTCTCCCAGCCAAACCTCCATCCCCCGCCCGGCGCTTAGCTGCTTATTATACCGTGCTTTCCACGGCCGTCTGACACTCTCAACACACACACACACACACAGTTCCCGGTGCATGAGAAATTAAGCGAGGCAGTGCCGCTGCAAAGAGTCAGCAGGAGAAATGAAGAGTGGGGGAAGAGATGGATGGATAGAGAGAGCGGATATCTATTCATTGAGCATCGGGCAGGACACAAATAGAAGAGCGTCGTGCAGAGGCGTAGGTAAATGGGTAGACGGAGGAGATAGGTCGGGATAGACTCGGGATGGATGCAGCGACGTGAGAGGAGATCAAAAGAAGGAGGAAAATTTGAGCAGAGACAGAAAGGATGGCAGGGAAATATCTCATTTGGAATGCTCCCTGACCGCACCTAATTAATTTGCATCAACGTCATCATGCACTCGCAATGCAAACGAAAAGGCAGTATTTATTTATTATCTATTATCATTCGGAATTTAACGCCACCACGGCATGAGTAATCTTTTCATTTGTTTTCATATGAGTGATACGAAACAGCCGTAGAAGGCTTAGGTGTGTTTCCGTGAAATGATGATCATTTATTCGATCTATAACTTAAAAGTTACCGGGTGGTAGCATAGCTCTGTTACCAACAAATATAAATTAAAACTTGAGCCCTTGTTTCTAAGAATATCAGTGGAGTGGGTAAATTGTAGTAGTAGTTTTTTAGCAAATAACTTAAACATATAGAGCTCTACGAAATACATCTGGTTGCATCTAGAAATAACTCAGTGGAAGCTGTATGATTGTTCATGAGAAATAGTTAACTTAAGATAAAAAGGATACTTGCCGTAAAATTTTGTTGAGGTTTCTCATTTTGCCTTCTTTCATAAACTAGATGGATGGAATCTCTTCTTTTATTGAGTGAAGCATTATGTGACATAATTTTATAACTCACTGTAGCATATAAGTTTTCAATTTCAAGATATTAATCACCAAAAGTACTTAAGAGGAAAATAAATTCATCAAAACCTACTTTTCTTTTATAAAATAATATACGAAAATATTACCGTAATATGTAACTATTCTCATCCGTCTAAATTACTGGAATATCAAAAGACCACGATACTTAATGGCATTCGTGCCAAAAGAACTCCTTCGTGTGAAATTTGTAATAGAATGACTATTATACGAGGGTCATCCGGAAAGTAGTACCCGTTCGTGCCGCATGAAGTGCTGACGACGCGAGTAGCCGCTGGACGAGGTCAGATAGCTTCAGTGGCTTGTCTGCCTTCTCTGAGCCAAGTTGCGTGACGCTAGCGTTGCCTGTGTTGTTTCTGTGATTGTTTACAATGTTTAAAAAAATTGAGAACGCCGCCAGTTGTGAAGTGAGGGCAGTGATTAAATTCCTCAATGCAAGAAACGTTCGCCCATGTGATATTCATCGCCAATTAAAGGAGGTGTATGGAGACAATGTAATGGACGAGTCGTCTGTTCGGCGGTGGTGTCGCAACTTCAACATGGGGAGGGGGAACACACACGACGATGAGCGTTCGGGGAGACCGTCTGTCATTACAGACCAACTGGTGAGCTCAGTTGACGAATTCGTGAGGAACGATCGGCGCGTCACAATTGATGACATCTGTGAGCATTTTCCCAATGTTTCTCGAACAATTGTTCATGAAATTGTTAAACACCATCTGCATTATGCAAAAATTTGTGCAAGATGGGTCCCTCGCGTATCTCAATGAGCTGGCGGCGAAGGACTATGCAGCAGGAATACAGAAACTTGTCACACGTTATGACAAATGCCTTAATTTGCTTGGAGATTATGTTGAGAAGTAGTTTAAAGTATCCTCTTTCAAATAAAATTTTTTATGTTTGTTAATATTTACTTTTGTGTCTTTATTTCACGAACGGGTACTACTTTCCGGATGACCCTCGTATTAATCAATTAAGGAATCGTAGACCATCTCTAACCGTTTAGTATTCTTGATTTAAGCAACAAATGTTTGTTATCCCAAAGAGTCTTCGGTTGTCGATAAATTATGACGCTAAAATAAGGGAGACATTTCATTCTAAAATCTCTTAGAGATGACATTTATGTGTCAACAATGTAATCAAGCGATCTCAAGTAATTCTTAACCGATTGCAGTAAATCCTGGAACAGCGGGGCGATGCGGACCGAAGCAAGTAAGAATGTATGCATGTTCCCACTCATTCGTTCATGACTACCAATAAATGCATTGAGAAGTTTACCGCAAATTTTTCGAGAGTTGAAGGCAACGGAACTTCTGAGCACAATACAATAATTAACTTAATTATTATAGCACCGACATCAAAATTGAAGTGAATATTATCACGTCCTAATGAATATACAAGTATTCTTATCGATATCCCCAGTAGGTATATCATGGTTTTCGCCGAACCTTGGTGTCTTTAATTGGTATTCTCTTTCTCGAGCAAGGATAGGTTGTTCTTCGCCCCTCCGTATCACTACGCATTGCCACGAATTCCTCCGATGTGTGATGAGAAGGGGATTTTCTCAGGTTATCTCACAAGTTAGCAGAACAAGAATAGGCACCCTGGCTCGCTTACGCGTCGACAGAATCCCCCCATTGTCCGAAGCTGGCAGCGTGGATGAGGAAAGGTCAGAGGGCAGGCAAGGGGTGTGAGAATATAAATATCTGTCGATTCCCTATATGCAGTAAATGCGCGATGTTCAGCCCGCTTCCTCACGATGAACACTCTTAAGGGACACATGGGAGAACTCAGCACCCTACGTCGGCAGCAGCAGCCACCATCGGGTCGTGCTTTTTTTGCCTCCTTCTTTCTCTCTCTCTCTCCCCCTCCCCCCACCTTCCTTAATATACGCAGCAGATAACGCCATCTTCCTTGCACTCGAAGCCCTGCTGCAGCTCGCTCCCGAGGCGATCTCACTTTCAAATGAGACACAACGGCTGCCGTTCCCGTCTTTTATTCCCCCCCCAGGAGTTTGCCAACGTCTCCTTACCTCCAGTCCAAACACCTCCCACTCACATCCCTCCCCTGCCCGGCCGGCCTCAATCCCTCCACGGACCCCCACCCCCGATCCCTTCTCACCCCTCCCCCGCCCTTTCTTTTTATTAATATCTTCCTCAACGGTCGGGTGAGGAGTTTCTCCACCCCAGACTCCACTCCCACCCATTCTTCTCCCGATTCCACCCTTCCTCCCGCCCGCCGAGACCGCCTCCCTTCCCCCATTCAACCCTCCCAACCCCCACCCCCCCGAGCAGCAACCGCAGGAAATAAGTATTCCCCCACTTACGGCTCCCCCTTCCTTCCCCCCCCCGCCCTCAACCGTATGCCGATGAGCCTCTCCGCTCCTTCGTCCACCTCTCCGCTTCGCAAACGGCTCGAACCGACCGAGAAATGGATATCTCGCGTTCTTCACGAGTCAAGGTGAGGGCGGTTTATTTTCCCCACCTTACTTTTTTTTCTCCCACCCGTTTCATAAAAAAAGGTATGTGTGCGATGCCTAAACGGATGCAAAGGAGAAGGCAAGCGCATAAGAGAGTCTCGATAAAATATTCATCAAATTGCATCGAGCTCGAGTAAAAGAGCGCCGGGAGGTTTGGCGGGAGGGGCGTGGGTTTCGTTGCAGCTATAAGTGGCGTTGTTTACGCACGTTTTTATCATTATTAATATTTAACGTGTTTCGTGTATCTTATTTATTATGAACAAATTGATCACTAATTGGTAACTGTGATTTTCATAAGCCGTTTGGCTATCAGAGCCCGGTCCATGGTATCGACGCACAATGATCATCCTGATCAAGTTCGGCCAAGCCGCCATAGTTTTACGAAAACTAGCGGAGATGATAATTTTTTACGCATTTTCATAGTCATGTAATCAATAATTTAATTTGCAGCAGTGATTACAGTGATTTGTTTACAAAAGGCTTCGTTTGTTATTCATTTTTGGGTTAATTATTGACGCATAAGTGATTTCTTTCTACAAAAATTATAATATTACAAGATAGTATAACGAATAAGCGGTATATTTTGAATATCAGAGTAGTTAGATCTATTAACCTTAATTAATGAATTCGTGAATAGTAAGTTTGACGCGAATAAGCATTATCTGCAACAAAACAAAGTAACGTGAGTGACAGCGTAAGAGAATTGGACATTAATTTGACCTGGTTATTAAGAAATTATTATCTCGATAATATTTCTTCTGGCCATAGATACGTTACATAGACAAAGGAATCAAATATCGGGTCAATTAAATGATTTTAATGAGATTACCAGCGAGTGTAGGGAAAGAGAAGTTAATATACATTATTGCTTCTTCGGAATTTCTTTGTGAAAGATAATGAAGACCAAAAACTTCCTCATTTTGAAAATTTTAATATAAAACCAATATACTTGTAGCTGCTGATTAAATTAATCAATTTGCAAAACGTATTAAGCTTAAATAAGCTCCGTAATGAAAAGATATACCAGCAAATTTAATAAAAATATTAGCTTTTAGTATCGCACGGTATGCTGTAATAATATTCATTTAATAAATCGTAAGCCTATGGCTAAGATCAGTGGTAGCTGCAGAAGGAATATTGACTAAATCAAAGAGTGCAATCGGGTGGGAGAACCTAGAAAAACGTAACAAGGATGCTGCGTGATCCGAGGATCAGTGGGAAAACAAAAAGAAATTCGCACGAGGCAGTCCCTAGACCAGCATTAATTAAGTAAGCAATGCCATGGGTGGTAAAGAAAGTGCATCAGAATTAATTGGATGGGACAGTAATGATAATTTTAAGATGGATGTGAGGAGTAACCAGGCGAGGCAGAATTACAAACAAGATATCCAGAAGTGCAAAAAAGGTGGGAAAATCATCAAAGGGAGTGCAAGGGAGGGCACTTAAATAGTGTGGGCGTCAAATGAGAATGGAGGAAAACTACGTAGGGAGAAGGTCATTGGATATGGTAGTGTAATGGAAAAGGAAAGGAGGAGATGAAGGTGGCTAGTGATGGATGATCTTGATGAGAAGGGAATGGTATCGGGGGATGTAGAAGACATTGTGAAGTGGAGGACGCTGACCATTTTCAGTGACCCTAGCTGAGAGCTGCAAACCAAGAAGTAGAGAGCGGGGTTCATCATTAATTGGAAATAACAACTTTTTAGAAAATGTACATGAAGAAACTGCCAAGCAGCTACCAATCTATTTCTTTGACTTTCCATTACAGATATTTTGTCTTTGGTTTTATGGTCATATCCATGATTAACTTCAATTTACTGATTAACTGCAATAACGAATTAACAAAAACCCGACCGCATCAGCCCTTTACTCCAATAAAATCGTAAATAGCAGTATGTTTAGTGTATAGTCTGTGGTAGTAATGTGGTTTTCTTGACGGTTGGCCGGTAGGAGCAATTTAAAGGTTAGAGATCAATCTCTCTTTTTCTTGTCAGATCTCACTTTAAAACGTCAAATGCGTGTGGGATCCTGTCGAGAAAATCTTGTTTCCTGGCATTGCGAAGGTTTAACTTAGTGAAACCGTATTTTTTTAATAAATATTTATCATATAATTGAAATTCTTACGATCATGCTAGCGGAGCTGAGTTGTGAATTTCCGGAGAACATTAGAATTATCTCTGTGTAGAGGGTGGGCTTATTCATCGAGTAAATTCAATTATTCATGGTGACGGTTATCTTCACTGATTTGATCACGAAGATAAAATTACAAAAATGGGTGCCAAGACAAACGGTTAGGGAAGCTCTTTAAACAACAGATACTTGATAGCCGCGACCATAAGGTTCAAGCTGTAATCCAGTCTCTTGAAACTATTTGATATCTCTCATTGCCTTCAATTACAACCTTCAGTCCCAGCCTTGTAATTATGGGTAGCTTTCGGAGTATACATATGGACGCAACATTTTTACTCGTGCTGCATTCATTTATTCCCTTTCTCTGCTTTTTGAATGTGCGCCTCTGGCCAATCAATTGGGGTTTGATCATCCACTGGCTGTGTGGTAAATGAGAGGGTCTTACTGAAAAAAATTTCCTTGGTTCGGAGGTGTGCAGATGGATAGGCATTAATGGAAGGTTTGACAGTGAATGGACGCAAAAGGGTGGTGATGGAATTCTCTCTTGGGGAAGACCTTTGCCATTATTCTCTTGTTAACTAAAAGCGCGAGGATTTTAATACACAACGTTTTAAAAATGTATTGATTGATTGATTGATGATGAATGGACAATGTTTATTTAGGGTTGAGAAATAGACTCCCAATGAGAAATAATTCAATTCTCTCCATCTATGTTCCTTCGTTTATGTTGATTCCGGAGAATGAAGTCTACACTTCCCTTTCTTATAAGCTGAAATTCGCAACTGCTTTCAGTTATAAGCTTGGTGATGTTGCAGAAATCCAAATGTAAGGATACACTTCAGTGGCGTATAATTTAATTTCCATTATTTGAAAAAACGTCAGCTATGGTCTCTTAGTAAAATGACCAACACGGTAATGTTTACCGAAGTTAGGAGGATACTAAGCCTTACCATCCCTTTCCCTGTTATTTTCCTGGTTACATTGGAATATGTCACTGCACAAAGTTATAACGATATCATATGTCAGTTATGTGATTCTCCTAAATCATCGGCTGGGAATGTACGAGATAGGCCTACATCAACAGGTACATTGTGAGTAGCGATCGGGTGCGTGAGTTCCGTTCGGCGCTAAGCCGCGCGTGTTTGCCGAATGATCCAGCATTAATAAATATTAAAAGTTATTTCATTTTTAAAAGCTCAGGATAGGTTTTTTAATCGTTTTAGTAACTTTAATTCGATGATTATGCTTCAAGGATATCCGCGTGGACTTGCGCGACAAGGATGAGATTTCGAAGATGATTTAAGTATGTTGTTAAGGCCCTTCAGACAGAGGGCTCTGGTATGCGTGAACTTCACCGTCATCAGTTGCAGCATTCGTCACTTTGGTTATCATTCCTTTACTGGTGGTAAATGATGGACTTTAGGTTCCATTGGACACTCAGAACGGAACATAAAGGGAACGTCACCATGGTGAACCGCGCCATAATCAACTGATGATTACATCCGAAGTCTTTGCTATTTTCTTCATGAGTACCGTTGACATTAGTTTTGGATATCATCGAAAATATTTGCACATACCATTATTATTTTTTTCAGTCTATATATGACCCACGTGATTCATAATATAAGTATTGGTGAACCTGCATCGATGAACATGACTTCTAAAACCAGTTGAAAACCGTCGTACCAGTACTTCGCTGGATTCGACTTGATTTACATTTAATGCTTCCGAAATCCTAATCTTTACCTCAATAATTTTAGGTTTCTGATACCACCCTTCTGTTGGAACCAGAGTGGGCTCTATCTTTATCAATTAAGCCAACTTTCAGGTTTATTATTTTAATTTCTTTTATCTCTCTTTAAATGGCTAGTACGGCATTTCTCCACCCTCCAAACTGCCACTGCGGAGGAATTATTTGGCCAAGATATTTATTTTCACGAAATGTATTGTGCTAAATGTGCAGCTATTTTTAGTGATCATGGTATTAGAACAAGTCGTTTGTGGAGTCGGTTTTCAGAATAAAGATGGCGCGAAACTTAAAGACGGCAAATATTGCGTGTAGCCTAATGATTTTCATCGAGCGGAAGGCGGGGTAGCTTTGAGCTGGAAACAATTAAATTGTTTGGTTACCAAACGGTGCAAAGTGTCGCACGCGTGTCATTGGTGAAAAATAAAACTGTCAAGGTACGTCCGTGTGCGCGATTACGTGAATTCACTGACAAGGAGAATTCTGGCGTTGGTACCATCAGCCTTTCCCAAGAAGTAAGGCGAAAGTACATAATTGCATTTGCCTTAGACTTAGAAGGAACATAAGCATCTCATCAAGGTGGCAAAACGAAGGTAGTTTTATTTGCGACAGTATAGTTGATGTGTTAAACAAACCTATCCCAGAGTTAAGCGGAAGACAAGCATGTGTACCTAGTGCTCGTGCTGCCACTGTCAGCTCACAGGCGAGCTAAGCAGTAATTACGGAGAGCGTCGTAGGACAAATATTGAGAGAACCACTTTACAAGACGCCTAGAGTGGAAGAAATATACTACAAACAGCGGAATTAAGTCTCCTTCCTCACACATCACTTGCCTTGTTTTCCCCAGAAATTATGGTTCAAACAATGCCTATTAAATTGCCACCGTTATGAATTAATTTGAAAATTCTACTCTGGTCTCTTGTAAGCGCCATAATTGTGCCCTGGATGCATAGGGTGTTTGGTGCGGCTCTGTGCAGGCTCACTCCTTTTCCTTAAAATTGGTCTTTAGAACGGCCTTCGAGGCCTTAAAAAAAATGGCCTCGAAAGTCTGGAGCAATCTTCACGCCCCCTTCGGTAGAGTAATAACTGGTGTGGGTTGTGCCTAGATATGAAAAAATATTTCGCAGGTGGGAGGAGAAATTTTTGCGACCGTTGTCATAAAACAAGGAATCCGAGAACTATTAGGTGGTAGAACTCAAGTTCCTCTCCTGGAATTTTTCATTTATGGTGAAACCAGTGTCGTAAAAATGTGCGTGCGCTAATAGTCCCTGTCGTTTGTTGATCGTAAGATTGCTTCTATTTATTTTTTTTTACCTACTCTTCTATCAAGATGATTTAGCTTACATAAAATACGACTGAAAAAAATTCTCAGCATGTGAAAAGTTGTAAGTAAAGCATATACGAATGCATTTTTAGATTTAAAACATCCATACTTTTCAGTGGTGACACTCAACGTATCCCTAACCTTCGAATTGCAACCAAGCCACGTCAAATAAATTTCATAGTAATCGGTAATAAGGAAGACACATGGACATTGGTTATTTTGGTTGAATTTTTGACTGCACGTAGATTAGGATCTTACTCAATTTTATGTTTGTCAAAGTCAATAAGCATTTGTCCGACATCAAATGCGTTTAAACATAAGAAAAATATTTTAATTTTCAGTGGTTGTAAGTGTATCAGTGAGCCCGGTGTTTTAAAAATATGTAATGTTGGCTAAAATGAAGTGGGTTAGTTTTCGCGGATATCTTGAACAATAATTGAGGCCTGACACCTAATAAGTAACGGTTGTATTGTTCACTTTCGAAGGTAGCCTTCAGGAATCTGTATTTGCAGAATTCCCGTATGACTCCATTTCATTAAATAAAATACTTTTTTACAGTTCAATAAAATACGTAAATATGATTTCCGGTGGCTTAAAATAAGTATTCCATCGTTCGTCTATGTGGCTCATAATTATCTCAGAAGGCCATTGGGAGACATCGAATGCTATTAATCTTAAGATCGGTTTATTACTTGGCTCCTAGCTTTCCTATACTCGGACTATCTGTCATTAATTCTTTCCCATTTGTACTCATTATCTTCTGCAAAACAAAAATGTATTGAAGTTTCATGAAATAGGATCACATAGTATCCGCTAAGAAATAAAACTTATCAGTGAAACATTTCCTTTAAGTTAATTTATCCAAGCAGATTCGATCTTCACTTGCGTTTATGAGTTTAAAATTAGAAATGACTTGAGGAAGTTGGCAAGAAATTGTATAAAATATCCTAATTGCTGAGGAAGAATGGAAATCACGTTCATCCCAATGACCTAACATTCGCATTTTTTGTGATTATTTCGTGTTGACATTTTGCGTTTGCACCCCATTTATTTCACCCATGGGAATTTCTATGAGCTCTGCAGGTACTCAGTGGCTGATTATATGCGAAAGGATAAATTTTTAATACGCATGCATGATCAAATGAGATATCGTTTGACTTAAACCCAGGACACGTTTCCGTGAGCGTATTATATATACTTTGTAACATGAGTATTTGTTTGGTTGTATTCCCCGTGCTAGAGATGCGCAGAAGGGCACATAATCTATTAGAATCGCCGACGTTTCAAGTTTGTAAGTTAGCCTGTCATCGCTTAGCCTTACGCCTCTTTAAAAAAAGAGTAACTTGTAAATTACAAAGCATAGAAGAACACAATGAGACGATAAATTTTCTGGTGAAAAGGCACTTATTGAGTGGTTATTTACGGTCAAAGCTGCGGAAGAACATAATAAAAGTCCATGACCATCCTCCTAACACATCCTATGGGCGCTGGCTGCATGGTAATTGAGACAAAAACAAGTTACTTAAGGCCGCATAAATTGCCTCATGTTACTCCAACAAAGGCAGATTTTTATGAGAATTAAGTTCGTGTATGGAATTATTCTGGTTGGAGAAAAGCAAAGGCTCGAAGCTCGAGGCAATCGTCTCTCCCAACCGTGCCGCGGAAGGAGTGATGCCGGAGTCCATCGGTATTGGAGGGGTAAATGGTGAGAGAAGATTTAACCGATTAGATGGCTGTCATCATAGCTCTTTCATTCCGGTCTCTTAGCATAAAAAAAAACCTAAGGATTAATTTACACGGAGTTAATGGTGAGTTCATGCACATCACGCGAGAAAGGAAAATGAATGGCATCGCAAAAGCGGAAAGAGAAAAGGATCTTTTTGATGTTTTCGACTTCGTTCGATGAACAAAAAGGGTATATGAGCACGAATGGGCCGGAGACCGTACGAGCACGCCCGGAAACAACGCACGCGAGCAAGGTACAAGCGCGCTCACAGGCACGCATTTGCGGGGATGGGTCAAGGGGCAAAGCGGCAGCAGCAGTTCGCAGGGAAGCGAGCGCGCGTGGAAAAAAGAAAATAGACCGCAAATATAATGTTTCACCCTCCACTACTCCACCTTCCTTTCTTCCCTTAGCCGCTTCCCCACTCAACCTATTTCGGGTCAACGCTCCCACAAGTGTTTGGAATGCAAATGAATGGCGAGGAGGGTATATTCTAACCCCGCGGGAGGGGATGAAAAGGGGATGGGTCGGAAAGTGAGAAAGGGTGTGTGAGAAGAGTAGAAAAAAAAGGGCGCCCACTGACGGAGAAGTAATTGAAACATTGAGGGAGAAATGGGGTCGGGCGGGATGTCCAAAGAAAGAAAAACTCCTGATGATGGCTGACCGCGGATCTCGGTTGCATTCGAGTTGTTGTGGATGAACTTCAATGTAGGGCGCGAGGATAATATCATCCGGTTGGGCCGGGGTTGGCGCATCAATTTTACTTGCCAAGAGATGAAAGGACTGTCTCGAAATGAGTGAAGATTATCTATTTTCGCACAATGAAATTATGCCGGTGGGGAAACTTTCGAAATAATGAACAGATGGTGCATTTCAAATGGTCATTCAATTTGATACGGCAGAATACTAAGTAAGGCACTCAGTTGTTTCAATTACATTTTGCACCGTTATTCTGTTATCAATTATTTTAATCTTTAGAAGATGTGTAAAAAGCATCTCTAGTGAAATATATCATTATCGTTGGCAATTCTTTATGATCATTTAGCTCTTCTCGAATGTAAACAACTTTGTATTCCGTTTTTTTTGCTTAGTGTTCAGCTGCGTATTTATACATTATAATAATAAACGATTTTAAATTTTTTCAAGTTATTGCATTTTTTCATTTAAGTTTTGATAATTTTTCAAAAGAATCGAAAATATTTAGAAATGTTATGTTTACAACTTAAAGAAATTTATAATTGCGGATAAATTCTAGTATTAGTCTTAATCATTAATGTATGACTTCCTAAAGTATAAGGTTAGATGTTTCATTACGCAAATTATGTAAGCAATTAACGATTTTTTAGCGTTTTTAGCCAGTTCATCAATTCATATGAAGGGGGACCTCCTTTCCCAGGAAATCATTTATTTTCGAAAGGAATAAAGACGAAAGAGATACGAGCATAATAAACCTCTTACAACATCATTAAAAAAGAGTAAAATTGATAGAGTTTTCAATGACGACATTAAAAACTTTGCCATCATAATCATCTAATTAATCTACCTCACCTTTATACTTGAGAAAACGTGGGAAAACAAACAGAGTTTATTCAAAAGAGTTCTACCTCTCGGTATTTAGTCCCGTATCCGTTTTTCAAAATTATTAAAACCAGGTTTATACGCTAAATTGAGACTATCATCGGAACGGCGTTCAATTTCTCATTTAAAAGCTTAAAATTATCAAATGCGTCCCAATACAACTGTTACCGCTTTGACGTTCAACTTGGATAGCATCAAAGTTGGGTCTCTTTCCCTCTCCCACTCTCATAGTCTTTTGACACTATATGCGGTGGTTTCAGTTACCTTTATCAGAGTATGCTCCTCATATATATATAGTATATTTATATTTATGTATATAATATTTTGATTCGATGAACTGAAATTCGAAAAAATTAGTGCAGATAAATTCTGTGATACATATAAGGCGAGAAAATCTTTGTAGAAGACAATCAATTCATTTTTTTTAGTTAAAATGTTTATGTATCATAAGTTTCATCCGCAAGATATACTAGAAAAATAAATTCACTTTATAAGTTTGAGTTTCATGAGTTCCTTTTTCTTTGATCTCCTCCATATATTTTTGAATACCTGGAGCAAAAAAATTCAATTTTTTCCTACTCTGGTACCCGTCGTGAATAGTCCCAAGCGTTGAATTACGACCGGTGAAGCATTTATTCCTCTGCCTGAATATATAGAAAATTGAGAGCGCCTTTCTCGCTCTCGTGAAAATGTCTCCTCCCTCGGCAGAAATATTTGCTTCAGAAAGCCAGAAGAAAAGTTTCTGAATAAGTTCCTGACGTTTAAAACGCGGGCATGTGGGAAAATAATTTCAAAACCATCAAAGTTTCACGCCGAGTAAAGCGGTAAAGCTCCGAGCGATAAGAGTATCAACAAAGGCTCATATCCCCGATGGGAAAAAATATACACATTGGGGGTAAACGGCCACCCGCGCATTGGGGAACGCTTATAATACCCCGCACGTATAATGTTTGATTAATAAATTGAAAGAAAAAACCGCTGGATTTGTCCCTACCTCGACATTGTTCAACAGCCTTCGAGAAATATTCCCAGTTTTCTTTCCCGCGTCTTCTCCCTGTCCCCTCTCTCCCCTCTCCGCTGATTCCGGGTCGCTTCTCATGGTAGTTGGCAGGCGCTTTATAACCGCGAGCCCGCAGAAGAGAGGTATGGGAAGGGAAATATAATCCAGTCCGTGACTCTACTCGGGGCACGAACTATATTCTCTTATTGCATCGGAGACGTGAAGGGTGAGCGCAACCATTCCGTGGGGCCCATTCTCCGTGGGAGTTTCGCTTCCAATTTCCTTAGGATTATCAAAGTGGAATATCGTGCTGCCCAGTATTTGAATAGAACAATTAGTAACATTCCACAAATATGGCATTGCCCATCAATCGATACACGTTAAGAGTCATTTTAAGGGGAATCACAGTTGTTATTCGAAGACAGCTCTATGTACACCTCGATTTGTAAGACCAGGACGGGTCAAGTTGGTGGAAGGCGGAGTAAAAGCTGAAGATTAAGAGCGATGAATGGAAAGTCTTGAGCAACTCATTCAATATCCACTCATTAGTTGTAAAACAATTTTACGGGACTCTCTATTTCCAAGTTCAGCTGCTTTTCCTGGTATAATTTTATATATCGATAATGTATGGGCACTCACGAATGAAATTTAACACTTGGACGGCAGAAGAGAAAACAAAAATATACATAGAAAACACATAAAAGGACACTAACATTTAAGATTTCGGCCTTCTCTTAGGCCTTCTTCAGGACATACCGATCTGAGAGAAGGCCGGAAGCTCAGACTGTCTTAAATGTGTGTCGTTTTATGTGTTTTCTATGCATATTTTTGTGTTCTATTGTGCCGTCCATTTTCCGCGCCGTTTCGTCCTGAAGAAGGCCTAAGAGGAGTCCGAAAGCTGAAACTCTCTTACATGTGTCATTTTAAGTGTTATCTATGAGTGTGTGTGTGTGTATGTATATATATATATATATATATATATATATATATACATCCTTCCCCACCTCTCCTGTGTTCGTCCTTTGTATGTGTTCCAATCCCTTTTCTTTATATCTGTTTCTATATAAATGAGTATTTGTTCGCCTTTTGGCGGGATTTCGTGTTTGAATTTATATGCTTATATATATATATATATATATATATATATATATATATATATATATATATATATATATATATATATATATATATAATTGTATTAAGCCGCCTTTCCTACACATCTCTGCATACTTCCTCTTTTCTATTTTGATGCCTACATTTAATTTACAAAATCTCTCACCATGCCCCGGTTTCCTAGACTCCTATTCAACGCAATTACTTTCGCGTTCCTTGTTCACTAACTGCTTTTTTCTTTGGACCTGCTGCCTCTTCATAGCTATCGACTCTTCAGTCTGACCTAGTCTGATTTTGGAACACGTCGAACTCCTTCGATTCCATTTTTCACTCTAATTTTTCTCTCGTCCACATACTTCTACACATAGTACATGCTACATGCATATACTACACATACGAGGGTCATCCGGAAAGTAGTACCCGTTCGTGAAATAAAGACACAAAAGTAAATATTAACAAACATAAAAAATTTTATTTGAAAGAGGATACTTTAAACTACTTCTCAACATAATCTCCAAGCAAATTAAGGCATTTGTCATAACGTGTGACAAGTTTCTGTATTCCTGCTGCATAGTCCTTCGCCGCCAGCTCATTGAGATACGCGAGGGACCCATCTTGCACAAATTTTTGCATAATGCAGATGGTGTTTAACAATTTCATGAACAATTGTTCGAGAAACATTGGGAAAATGCTCACAGATGTCATCAATTGTGACGCGCCGATCGTTCCTCACGAATTCGTCAACTGAGCTCACCAGTTGGTCTGTAATGACAGACGGTCTCCCCGAACGCTCATCGTCGTGTGTGTTCCCCCTCCCCATGTTGAAGTTGCGACACCACCGCCGAACAGACGACTCGTCCATTACATTGTCTCCATACACCTCCTTTAATTGGCGATGAATATCACATGGGCGAACGTTTCTTGCATTGAGGAATTTAATCACTGCCCTCACTTCACAACTGGCGGCGTTCTCAATTTTTTTAAACATTGTAAACAATCACAGAAACAACACAGGCAATGCTAGCGTCACGCAACTTGGCTCAGAGAAGGCAGACAAGCCACTGAAGCTATCTGACCTCGTCCAGCGGCTACTCGCGTCGTCAGCACTTCATGCGGCACGAACGGGTACTACTTTCCGGATGACCCTCGTATCTTATTTCTTTTCTGAGTGATTTTTATCTCATGTTTCCTGTGCATCTGCTTGATCTATTGTGCCCCAAAACTCGGAACCATCTCCCAGTTCGTACACAGCACTATGCATGCAGTATCCCAGGGGAAGTTTAGATTCGCGTCGGAAATCACACACCCACCCAAACCCCTCTCCCTTGACGCTTCGTTTCTTGTGTCGCCTGTATTTGAGGGGTATCGTCCCAAGAGTCTCGTTAGCATGTGATATGTGTTCATATGCCCACACAGGCACCCACGCGGAAGTATTCGGTACCTTATTTTAAAGAACTCAAAGAGTTATGGGGAGGGAATGGAGAGATGAAGGTAGCTTCTATTCTGTTATTCATTTTGCAGACTCCATTAGGGAAAGGACATCATCATGTCAGGTAAACATAAATTAAACGTATATACGTGACCGAGGGCACGTAGTGTTTTGTACTTTGTAATATTAAAATACCGGGGTAGATGTCCCATTTCTCTCAAAATCAATCAAGGAATCTGGGGAATGCGGGATCATTTAGGAGCCGGTGTATTTTATTTTAACTCATACAAAATCTACCATTTCATATTAAGTCACCCGGTAATTCCGCTGCAAGGGTGAAAAAATATTCAAAAAAGTTAATTTTATCGATAGAACATGATTTCACGCAGTACATAGTCAACGGTTTTGACACTTAAGTTTTTTTATAGTCTAGGTACATACTACCCAGCATGCCGCCAGAAGGGTGTGTGGCGGGAGGTGTTAGGTCACCATCAACGCATGCACAATCATTCCCCCTGCATCTACACAGATATAAGTTCGAACATGCAATCGAACAAAATTTGTCGTTGTATAACAATGTCGTGTCAGTTCAAATTACCGATCGTCAAACCCATATCCTAGGCTATTTGATACCTCTTTGGTCAAAATTGGAATTTAATTTATTGGAAGAGTTGAATTTTGTAAAATAATAAGATCAAACTTTTGTCGCAAATTTCTACATACTCGGAAAAGGGTACAAGTAATTGAAGCATTTTATCATGAATGTTTTACGATAAATATTGAGAAAGACAAAAGAAATGATAGAAATTGTGACGATTAGACTGGAAGTGGAAAAAAACGAAAGAGTAACTAAAATCGCTTCATTTAATTACATGTGGTGAATGTAAATTCCTTCTTTCGTAATGAGTCATTTTTAATATAGCCGATATAATGGATGAATATTAATTCTGCTAACATCGTGTGGTGTCTAGTTAACTCTTAATAATTAATATACATCATTTTTTCTGTCGTCGGCATGTTTACTGCGCCATAGGTGAGATGAATGTGAGGCCCTCATTCAAAGTAAGACCCAGAAGATGCTGGCGAAATCGAGTCTCGAAACGAAAGAGGCTTATGCATTGTCTGTTTTTGCTCCAGTTTATACCCAAACGTTACATAGTAGTGAACATCTAAATATACCTTGGTTCTCGCAATATTTCTATTTTTGTTCCGTAATTAGAGTTAGACTGCTACAGAATTCTCAACTCTTCTCTCGAAAAATATTTCCCCAACGTAACATTTCTTAAAACATTTAAAACTCCCCCTACTGCATGGTGCTATGATAAAATAACTTTGAACCTCATTCATTAAAGGTTGTGACAGATATTTCGGAGCTGTAAACTCTTCTTTCTGAGGGACGTGCGGCGTTTTAACTATAGATGAGAAAACAGTGTATTGGTACACTTTCATTCTTCTTCGGGCATCAATTGGCATACTCTAAGTGGCAGACCAATTTTTTAAAGAAAATAGCTAGATGTAGATAGATTGTATCGACAAACTGAGAGCTTCAGAGAATCAGATAACTCGGAGTATTTCGAATTTTCGTTCAAGGATAATTCAAAGATTTTTATGCATTATGATTCAAGGATAAATTAAACAGAAGTGACTTAATAAAGGCGACTGGGCGACGTCATTCGTCGAAAGACTGACGAATTTTCAGAAATAAAACATCCCTCTAAGTTAGGACATCACGCCTGATTTTAAATATTGCACGCCAAACGAAAACAGGAGTCGTAAATTTGTTATCTAGATGGCTGTCATTGTCAAAACTCCTATGTGCCAACTTTTCGTGGACACTTCACTGTCACCCCGGCTCCAATTTCAGATTCCCACGCTCAATTTCTCCGCTGATCCTTAATGTGAACTCCGTGCGCTGTAATTGCAGCCGACTCGTCGAAGCGCGCGAAGTTTCAGCCTCTCCAGCCCTCCCTCCTGCATCTTTTATTCCCTACAACTTCGCCTACCCGAGTGGCCCGTGAACTTCAACAGGCGCTGCTCGCCATGCGCTGATGCGCGACACTTTGGAGAGCGCACACATGCGCGTGAGGTCTTACACATGTCCTCCCGGCGGGACTCGAGAACCTCCTCCCGCATCCCCGACGAAAGAGAAAATTACACGCACCGCATCCCACGTCGAAGAGAGTTGGGGGAGGGGGATGGATTTGCAAGAAGTGCGGCCTGCAGGGGGCCTGCAGACGGTGGCAGGGTCTTCGTCAGAGCAGCGGTGCAATGGCAGCACTCAGTATTGGAACCTTGCCCTAAAGTCGTTCCCTCCGGCCCCCGAAGTTTTGAATCGCCTCTCGACAGGGACGTGTACGTATGCGCTCGCACGTGTTTGGAGTGAGACGATTATATTAGATATACGTGTGCAAATACGGGGGAGTTGAGCGTCGTGGGAGTAGTTGCAGGGACTGGAGGCAGTTGGTGAAGAGGTGAAGGGGGATGGGGTTTGTAGGAATGCAAAGATCGTGGTCTTCGAAAGGGACGAGTGGAGGCGACGAAGGACACGATGCAATGCAGGCCTCTGAAGTGGTTGTAAGTTTGCAGTGGCGAGACAGTTTGGAAATGCAGCGGGGAAAGTGAGCTAAATGGGAGGATAATGAGGAGAGTGATGTGAGGGTAGGGAGAGGACGAAAGGAACTGTGGTGAAAGGCGGAGGCATTGGAGGAGTGGAGAGTGGAGTTTTTCAAGTAAGGTGTCGGTGTGAAAAGCTTCCTGATTTTTCCCTCATCCCATCCAACTTCAACGAGAGTGGAGCGGGTGGATGGATAAAAAAATAGGAGCAGAAATACAGTGGTTTAGAGGCGTAGGGAAAATGGGAGCGAAGAGGGATATAGGGAGGTTGAAGAAGATGTGTGGCTCTCGGAGCTTTTTTTTCTCGCATGGAGGGTGAGCCGGAGTCGGGAAACAATGGCGAGTTGAACAGGGGGAATCAGGGGAGAGGGCGATGGGGTCTGTGTTTCTGAGGGAGAAGGAGAGATATGGAGGTGAGGGGGGAACGTGGGTGGTTGAAAGTGGAAGGGTTAGAAATCTCGAGTACAAATGTGTGGGGGTGTGTAGAGAGAGCATGGGGGTGTGGAGGAGAAAAGGATATACATCTCTCGCTCTCGAGGCCATGGACCGAGCGCGAGCTGATGATGAGAAGGGGGTTGGCAGTTGGCGTTAGCGGGGGTAGTCGGAGTGAAGAGCGGGCACGGAAGGTGGCTAAGGGTGTGGGGGAGGGAGGATGCAGAGAGATAGAGAGAGAGTGGGGAGATGGGAAGATGACTGCTTGGTGACGGTCTGCAGTGGAAGAAAAGGAGATGTAGTGCAAGGGAGGGTAGAGGTGTGTGGGGCAAGAGGGAACGGAGATAAGAGGAGTAGGCTGCATAGAGAAGCGAGCTTCATTCGCATGAGCGGTGGTCGATTAATGCAAGACACTCTGATTGGTCCGTACTCTCCCCCTCACTCTTTCCCCCTTCCCCTCCAATCCCAACCGCCTCTCAACCCGTTCCCAAAGGCAGTGCACGCACCGGATCACGTCGTTTCGTGCACCATAAGGATAAGAGCACACGGACTATATACTACCTTGATCAAAAAGTTCCCGGAATAACCACCGTGTGGCGCTCCCATCGTTCCGATTTGAGTTCTGTTTTTTTTGTTAAATTGGTACATCTGTTGTTGATATTCCCTTTAAATCTTAGTGTCATAACTTGACATTTGCAAAAGTTACGTAGCCAAGAGTACATCTATCTCTGTGTGTGTTGGCGATTTTTTACAATTTCAGAAATGGATTTAAATTTGCAACAACGAACTTGTATTAAATTTTGCGTAAAAAACGGATTTAGTGGCGCACGGACGTTGGAAATGTTGGAAAAGTGTTTCGGCAACGATTCTCTAAAAAAAACGGTCGTTTACCAGTGGCACGAGCGGTTCAGAAGTGGTCGTGAGTCAATCGAAGATGATGAACGCAGTGGCAGACCATCGACATCGAAAGTCGGTGAAAAAATTGATAAAGTAAAAGAAATGTTGGTCAATAACCGCAAATTAACCATCAGAGAAATAGCGGAGGACTTGAACATTGCCTATGGATCCGCCCAAGACATTGTGGTTAATGATTTGGGTTTCCGTCGTGTAGCAGCAAAGTTGGTTCCAAAAGACCTCAATTTCATGCAAAAAAGAGACCGTGTTGACGTCGCAAAAGACATGATTTGCGAGGCTGAATCCGATCCCACATTCATCAAAAGGATCATTACTGGAGACGAGACGTGGGTTTATGAGTACGACACGCAATCCAGACATCAGGCAAGTGAATGGCGTTCACCAAATGAGCCGAGACCAAAAAAACCACGTCGTTTTCAGTCAAAAAAGAAGGCAATGCTGACGGTTTTCATGGATTACAACGGTGTAGTGCATCATGAATTTTTGCCAGAAGGCCTGACAGTAAACAAAGAGTATTATTTGGGCGTTATGAGACGTTTGCGTGAAGCAATTCGCCGAAAGAGACCAGAAATGTGGGCAGAAAACTCGTGGATTTTGCACCATGATAACGCACCGTCGCACAGTGCTATCATTATTCGTAATTTTTTGACGAAAAATGCAACAAATACCATCCAACAGCCACCGAATTCACCTGATTTGGCTCCCTGTGACTTCTTTCTGTTCAATCGAGTTAAAAAACCATTACGGGGAACGCGTTTTAGCAGCCGAGAGGAAGTAATGGAAAAATCGCAGGAAGCACTGATGGACATACCGAAAACCGACCGTAACTTTTGCAAATGTCAAGTTATGACACTAAGATTTAAAGGGAATATCAACAACAGATGTACCAATTTAACAAAAAAACAGAACTCAAATCGGAATGATGGGAGCGCCACACGGTGGTTATTCCGGGAACTTTTTGATCAAGGTAGTATACTGACGTGCTCACAGATGCGCTCGCGAGCGCCCTCTTCCCCTTCCACCTCTCTCTCTACCTTTCTCTCTCTACCTTTCTCTCTCTACCTTTCTCTCTATCTACCTTTCTCTATATCTACCTTTCTCTATATCTACCTCTCTCTCTCTCTACCTCTCTCTCTCTACCTCTCTCTCTCTACCTCTCTCTCTCTACCTCTCTCTCTACCTCTCTCTCTCTACCTCTCTCTCTCTACCTCTCTCTCTCTACCTCTCTCTCTCTACCTCTCTCTCTCTACCTCTCTCTCTCTACCTCTCTCTCTCTCTACCTCTCTCTCTCTACCTCTCTCTCTCTCTCTCTCTACCTCTCTCTCTCTCTCTCTCTCTACCTCTCTCTCTCTCTACCTCTCTCTCTCTCTACCTCTCTCTCTCTTTACCTCTCTCTCTCTCTACCTCTCTCTCTCTCTACCTCTCTCTCTCTACCTCTCTCTCTCTCTACCTCTCTCTCTCTCTACCTCTCTCTCTCTACCTCTCTCTCTCTCTACCTCTCTCTCTCTCTACCTCTCTCTCTCTACCTCTCTCTCTCTCTACCTCTCTCTCTCTCTACCTCTCTCTCTCTACCTCTCTCTCTCTCTACCTCTCTCTCTCTCTACCTCTCTCTCTCTCTACCTCTCTCTCTCTCTACCTCTCTCTCTCTCTACCTCTCTCTCTCTACCTCTCTCTCTCTACCTCTCTCTCTCTACCTCTCTCTCTCTACCTCTCTCTCTCTCTACCTCTCTCTCTCTCTACCTCTCTCTCTCTCTCTACCTGTCTCTCTCTCTACCTCTCTTTCTCTACCTCTCTCTCTCTACCCCTCTCTCTCTACCTCTCTTTCTCTACCTCTCTCTCTCTACCCCTCTCTCTCTACCTCTCTCTATCTACCTCTCTCTCTCTCTACCTCTCTCTCTACCTCTCTCTCCCTACCCCTCTCTCTCTACCCCTCTCTCTCTACCCCTCTCTCTCTACCCCTCTCTCTCTACCTCTTTGTCGCTCCCCCTTTGACAACTTCTAATTATGTACTTATTATATCGCTAAAATGTTATTTACTTTTTCTGTTGAAAAATTACCATTAATCACCACACCATTAATACAATTCTTCATTACAAAGTAAAAGCTATACTTTCCCATTAAGCGGCTGCCCCAATCATTTTTATTATTAGTCCTTTTATATTTCGCAAAATAAAATTCCTTTAGTCAGCAAATGTATACAAGTGACGGCATTGACAGTCATTTTACTGAGGTCCTGTCAGCTCTTCTACTAGTTCTATTGAAAATCCTCTTTTGTTGACAGTGTATTTGTGGTACAGTAGTAAATTTTATTAAGGTACTCCAGTGTCTATATCATCTAATTTAAGGCCTTACTTACCCTAAGGCAAATGGAGCAGAATAAATTGATATATATATATAACTCATCGTTAACATTAACAATTTTCATTTTTGTATTTTTTACTTCAAAACACGTGAAAATTTGAATAGTAACCATAGAGTTTTAAATTGCGGCGTAAAACATAGCGGTAAAGGTGGAGTTAATGCGTTAGTGTTTGAACGTAAAACGTGGGCGCGAACGTTTATATTTGAAAGTTTATCCATGTCCGACAGATCTCCCTAATAGATCTCATTGAAGGGAGCAATTGGTTTTACGCACTCGCGCGCTAAATGAATCCGTCTTTTCACTGCATTTTAAACAGGTTGCAGAGTATTTCAATGCCTGCTTTGTCGACCATATCTCGAAAATTGGTGTTGCTAGCACCATTTCTCGGTAAAAGGTAAACCTTTGCGCATGGAATATTCGAGTGTGGGGGGGGGGACAAATTTTATAATTTTAACCGGAGTTTGAAAAAAAAAGAGCTTGCGGACAAGAGAGCTGGAACCCCCATTTCGAAATGGAGCGGGCGTATTGCTTATAATACCGAAAAACCAGAAGAATGAACAAGCGGAAGAGTCTAAAAGTTGAGTACTGCAAATAGCCCAGCCGACTGACTAACCGAGTCGCATTCAATAAACCCATCACCTTTTTTCCCCCTACCTAGCAACCCATTCGTTTCGTAAACCGCCTTCTCTTCGAACACGTCGCATGCGCCCCCTCTCTCATCCCTTCCGCTCAACCCTCCACTGTTCCTTGCTCCCTCCCATCCCCCTCACCCCCGTACTCACGCATCCCTTGGCTTAAGCCCTCCTTTCTCCCCCCCTCCCCATCACGGCACAGCACCCCCTTTTGCCTCACGATCGCGACCCTTTACCTGCCCCGGGCCTCCGCCCTCTCCCAACTCCTCCTCCCACCCCCTCACTCTCCTCTCTCTCCTCCCACAAAACACCTATGTGTTTCCCGTTGCCGTGCGTGCTGCGAATATTCTCTGAAGGGGTGGGCAGGCGTCGTGCGGGGCAGGGAAGGAAAGACGACGTGCGCGATGATGCTGGCTGGCCTCCGCAGTCGCCATGGTAATCCCTAAACCCTTCCGTCTTCTCCCTCGCCCCCCTAACATCTCCCCTCCGCTCTCTCTTCCCTCTCATCCCCCGGCCCCGCATTTTTTTCCAAAAGGGTGGAAACGCTATCCGCCACGCGCTTGGGTCCATTCCCGTCATCGTCTCTCCCCCCTCCAACTCCCCAGTCTCCCTTCGTTGCCGTCCCTCTCCCTCTCACCTCATTCCTTCGGACCCCATCCCACATCGATCTCCCTCCCCAAGGCACCAGGACGCACCCGCTGCCTTCCGCCACCGACCCTTTCCTCAACCACACTCTCTCCCTGCGGACTTCCCGAGACCTCCCTCCACAAATTTTTCCTCCTTTGGGAATGGTCTCCGGTCGCCCTCGACCCTCGATGTGTCCTACCTCAAATTTCTTTCGGGGCGTGCAGGGGCTATCCTCTGAGCACTCACGTATTAATCATTTCCCTCTCAAAAGTTGGTGCGATTATACGGATACGCTCTTTTGGTCTGCCCGCGGTTGTGAAGGTTTTCATGGCCCTCGGCCGACTCCATTTCAATGAAGTTTTCCTTTTTTTATCGTCGCTTTCTCGTTGAGCCACCACTTTCGACTATGTAGTGATCGCACTGATGCAAATAATTATTTTACTTGTTAACATTTTTTTCTAATTCTCTATTAAAAGAATTAAGTAGCGTAGCTACAGTATTTGTCCAAAAGCAATTATTGATCTATCGAGCCGCTAGGTTTAGTCGATAGTACCGAATGCAATGGTGATTCATAATCTCTTGATAAATTATGTATAATAGAATAAATGCGTGGAATATTGTCTTAATTCCTTACTGTTGATCAGTTTTACTTGATACTGGTTGGTGGTTAAGGATTAATGTATACAATTTACTTAGGTTGGTGGACCTAGATTTTGATTGGACTTATCCTATTTCTAGCATAGATTCTATGTAATAATTTTGATACCACTTGCATGCCAGCTGATTTTTCTTGTCTTTTTGAAAATTATTCCATTGTTTGAGCGAACATACGCAAGTAGAATTATAATGTAAATCATTGTTTTATTTTTTAAGGTGGTGTATAAAATTTTCAAAAAAGAATAATTTTAATCTATTTATTTTAAGTGGCTTTAATCTTAAAGTTTCCATCGATGTGGTTGACTTTCCGAGCCTGTTTAATATTCCTAATAGGTACATTGCTCCTGCACGAAGAAGTGCATCGTCGGGTACTTGTTGCTATGCACCGTACGCAACTGTATGTATGCTCTATAAGCGACTCACCGTCGTAAAACAAGGGTGAGAGTAGTAAAGGAAATGCATAGTAATTGAAAAATAAATTTAATATAAATTTTTTTCTTAGGTTTTGGAACCTTTATAATAAAAGCATGACACTTTATTTTTCACAGTTCATTTAATATACTCCGACCATAGTTCCAACAGACTTGGTCATCATGAAGCTCCTTCATAATTACATATTGCTGTAACCTATTAAATTAAGTGCAGAAATTGAATCGTGTTATCCTTTTATTATTACGGAATTGAAATATGTTCACGAAGTGATGCTCGAGTCGCTACTCTATACGTTTATAATGAACCAGGTTCTCTTATATTGGATCATATCGCTGCTTTGATTGGATCTTATTTTGCTGGTGCAATATGCCTACTTTATACCTGTCCAACAGAATACTGGCATGTACCCTCTGAATGTGAGTACTAATCTGAAGCCTGCATTTTATGATAATTACCGTTAATATACCGACTTAAGGTTCATATTGAATGATCCTTGAAAACTATAATGACTGGTCGCGGATTTACTAAATTTCTGCTTAAACAAATTTAGTTTACTCTGCATTTTTAATCCTTCACTTCTTCATACTTTGTAGTTTACCCGTTCACGGCAATCACAATACCAATTATTTATCTCCCTCTTTCATACTTGCCTAGATTTTTCTCTATCCAATATCTCTAAATATCTCCTCTATCGATTTACTTTTTGCCTTCTTATAAATTTAACACCACGTATGGTTTTCCTCCATATTTCCACCATTTATACCTTTTCATTTTTCTCTGCAAAGTTAGTTTTCATCTATATTCATGATACAAAACCCTCCTATATAATCTAAACATCTTGCCTCGTATGCTAGGGTTCGGGTTAATGAAACCCTTCTCCAAGTGTCGAAGTATAATCTGTCCTATACAGGTACGTCTTTACTCAAAATAATTTTCATAAATTCTCTCTTCTTCGTGCTTTCTTTATTTTCCAAAACAATTCTCATCCTGTTGAATTTGTGAGAATCCCATTGCCCTGCCAAACATTGCCCAATATTCATTAAATTAAGAACACGAACTCGAATACATTGTCCAATATTTTCAATATATACCATCACTTTTAATTTATGCTCTATTACTCTAATACATTTTTAACCTAGCTTGCAGGCTTCCTGGATATGTCATCGCTATCAATTCTTTCATATTCAGACTCTGATATTGACTTGAGAAAATACTATACGTATACCTCAGAATCTCTTCATAATTTAGGACTTCGCCCTTCCCACTTCCCAACAACGTAGCTAACCTCATAATTTCAATTCAATCTCTAAATTCACCCTCCTGAGATAGCCGACCAGTTAGGGTGGAATCATCCCTTTCGCCCTCGTCTCATCTCCGAATTCAAGGAGAATTAAAGCCACCGTAGCTCAAGTTGCGAGGCATGGTTAGCGTCGCCCTCTACTGAAACATCCAGTGCTGAGGAAAACAGCCGTGTCGTCCATTGTCTTGAGAATGTTGCGCGGGATCATCCCCCAAGTCAGACATAAGCACATGGCTGCGTGTTGACACGATCCGCTTTGTGGACTCATCCATAACGTCAGAGAGAGAATGACCACCGATAATTCCTCGAGGGCATTTCCAGAGTTCCCATCGACGTCCCTTACTTCTCATCCTCACCGACAGGAGCCGCTACGAGGTTGTAGCATGATGACTTGCATGATGGGTGGCGCTTGCACATGACCTCACACAATTGCAAATTCTTGTCAATTTCTGGCTATTTTAATAAAAATCTGATGCTTCTTGTTATATTTTGTCGAAGTCCGAAACGAGTGTAAAAACCATTCTTCACAATATACTTCGAGAGTGACGTCATAGTTAAAACCTCTGACATTGATCAATGCAATCTTTGCATAAGTGCAAACGTCCGACCATGATTAGCTGCTGCTCAGTACTTCTATTTTTTTTAGCTCTCCATCATTCCTAACTTTCTTCTCCTATTGCCGTTCAAAATGTCTATTCTATTGCTACTAAGGTCTCCCTTCTTTCAAACCGATAAGCATTCAACGACCTTTCCAATGTATTTCCCATCCCTTTGTCTTTCTTCTTCGATTTTCCTACACCCAAATTTCTATTTTCCTTCAACGTCTTTTAACAATACTACATTAGTCTTCAACTCTTCAGCTTATTTCTTCATAATTCACTGCGATCAAGCTTCAGCCCCTCAACATGGGTTCATCTTCTTCCTTCAAATGACAAGTTGCTGAAACGCACAACAGTATTAAAAACAGCATATGAATATGATGTTTTTCCCTCGGACATATAGCCACACAAATATGAAGGAAGTTTATAATATTTTCACCCTCAAATTCACCCTTTTTATATGGTTTCATTGTGATGATCGTAAATCGTAGAACCACCCCGAAGCCACATAAAAACTGTCAGAAAATGTGTAAAAATTCCTGAGTTGATATAAAGCCCAGATGAATAATATCTACACATTTCATTCTGTGCCACTTTTCATAATACAAATACAAATCACCGTTACCACCCCATGCATAAAAACTGTTTTGTGCGAATGAAATTTTTTACAATAATTTTTCTCCTCTTTATTGTATTTCACGGAAGGCAGTCAAGATGCTGATTAGGAATCATGTTTATCTATGATTTTTACGTTTTGATGGATTGAAATGAGATTATCTTTATGAACAATTAAGTCAAAATTTGCACCTGAGTTCAAAAAATGCTAATCTTGACTCATTGTTGACTACAATCCTGCGCCTTCGTTGAATACAAGTCCTGCGTCTTTTTGTTGTTGTAAGTTGCAGTGAAAACGGTTGTCTTCTGAGGAAGAGGTGTATGAGGTTAATGGCATTTGTTACTGAAACCTGAGGATGTATACACCTCTCTTTTTCTGACGCATGCCTCAATTACGTCTCTCCGGAGTGCGTACTTTCACTTCTCTCCATACCAGAAACTATGCGGTCGCCAAGTCTTCTCAGCCTCCCTCATCGCACGCGTGCTTCTCTTGTTCATCGTCATTCCGACTTACCGTTGTAACCCCTGCACTATTTCCAAGAATTAAATTCCCTCGTCTTGTGCCCCTTGTGACAGTGTTCCCCTTTGTCTTAGCGGTGTCAAACACGCCCCAATTTATTTACTGCCTCACCTGTTAAGTGGTTACATTTTCTGTCTTACCAACTGCACGACAACTTCATTAATGGCAACGTAAACGCTCCACCATCTCTTATTCAAACATCAAAAACAAGGCTAACTAGCTATGGGAATGGCATAACAGAGGCATATTATTACATTTTAACCTCATAATTTAATTAATTACCAGAATCATAGATTCAGTGCAGTAAAGTTGGTTATAAAATTAAGATAAAATGGTAATTTATCAAATATTGCATAAAAATACCCTGCCTTATCTAATCAAAACGAGGTTACATCCTTCTCACTACTACTTTTGTCAAATGTATTTCAAAAATCAATTATATACTGCACTTAAGTTTTATAGAGTAATTGATATCTTGAAATAATCGATATGCTAATAAGATAACTAATGCTAATAAGCTAAATAATCCTATAACAGGTAGGATTTCGATGGCATAGAGGTTCTAACCGTAAAGCCACGTTAATTTCCACGATCTTACGCGTGACACTATGAATTTTTTTCTTTTAAATTCAGTTAATATTTTATTTCGTTGGCAATACACTACGAATTTGAATTCTCTTTTTAAAGACAAAACTTGTTGGAATTTTAAGGCTGCAGCAAGGCTTAATTTTTCAAATAGTGATCCCCTCAATGTTTCCTAAAAGGAAAGTCAAGGAAAAGTCGCGATGAAAAATGATAGCTACTTGAATAAAAATAGCACCCACTATTCTCCACTTAAAATAACGTTATCACACAGTGTGTTTCAGAGTACTTAGCCATCATCAGGTGTATAAGAATGATCATGGCTATGTAAGTAGAAATTTTGCGGGAAATAAATGTGTTTTCTAAGGAAAGGTGCGGGAGCGTTTTTAGTTAGACCTCTTCCATCACATGAAACGGGTGATGGTAAAAGTTACAAAGAGTTGTTACGCTAATAAATATGTATACATGGCCAAACAATGGAAATCACTAAATTTGTTTGAAGGAATAGCTATTTAACCAATTAAGAATATTTGTTTTTGGCTCAAACCACTACCACGTATGGGAACAAACTCAATTGGTGGTATTTTAAAGTTTAAAATTGGATGAAGGAGATATTTAGGGATCCATGCTTATATTTTTGTATGCTGGAATACTAGTATATTACATAGGACTGATAATGTTGGTTAAACGCAAAAGATAGTGGAACAGAGCAGTGATTATTATTATCATTTAAGGACTGGATGTATTTAAAACGTACCACAATCAGCATTTGTTGGACAGCTTAATATAAAAATATTTATTTAAGGCAGTCAGCTGTTTTTCGTTAAGACAGAATGCTCATTTAACTTTTATTCAACTAAATTTCCCGAAAGAAACTTTTTTTCCATTTCAATTCATCTTTACCATGAAATGAAGAGCTGGAAGATTTAATATAACTTCTTAAAAAATAATTCAAAATGGTCAAGGATAAGCACATGGTCTTTATTCCTTCCGAGAAAGTACCAAAAAGTGCTGATGTGCACTAACTGATGCTAATGTGACCTTATCAGTAATATGTGTGCGTATCAGTATCTTTAAACTTATCATAGCTCAATTTTTTTTGCTACTTCGCAAGTCAAGTGGTCATTAATGCAACCGCGTGTTGGTAAAATATATTTTACATAATATGCACCGATCAAAACCTTCGATAGTACTGCAACGTAATATCGGCATATACCTATCACCTAAAAGATTAAATATTCCGATAGATTAATGAAACTACGGATATATACCGGTACGGTAATATATCTTTATACCTATCCCATCCTTGGAATTTAATTACCTTCCATGCTTCTCATACTTAAGAATTTAATAGCAAACTAAACCAGTCGACGCATGCTGTTCCTAAATCTACAGCGTTCACCTCACATATGGGTACATAAGACGACACCCTTGAATTCCATACCTTCACTGCGCGAGCGGAAACATTTCTTTTAATTCTGAGGATCCCCGCTCACTGAGCTCCCTTATTAAGACCTTTCACCCTGCCAGTCTCCCCTGCTTCTTGATTCATGTCACCCGACATCTTCTACTCGCAGTAACCCTTATCCACCTTCTCCGTCCCCCGCTGTCCCCTCCCGCCTTCATCCAGCCCTCGCCGGCTCCATCCTCTCACTAACCCCACTCCTTCTCTTTGACTACGTGCATCGTTCTTTCAAGCTTCTGTTGCATAAATCATGCCTCAAAATCCATGCACATGTCTTGCTTTAAATTACTTAGTCTCCATGCTTCCATTTTTCCGTGAGCGGCGATGCTCTCACCGGATTGCCATAAATTTCTTGCCAGGCTACTTCCACTATTTTATGTGATAAAATTCATACGCACGCTGGGTAGGATATATTCTAGGTGATGCAGAAGAAATCGTATACCAATGATGGAAAATTCAGGGTCAATTGTCTGAATTCAGTCGGTTCCTCAAGAATCTGCATTAACAAATATTCGTGTAGGAAAAGCCTTTGTGATATTATTCTTTTCTATATGTCCCGTTGTAATCTCCAAGGGAATATTTTCCATAGCCGAGGACCCTTGTGGGTTTCTGAAATAAATGTATTTGATTTGAAGCGAAATTGATACCAAACCTCAGTCACTTATCAAACGATGTTACTAAGGGTAGGATATAGGCTCAAAATTCAAAACAATTGATAACATGTTGTTGCCCTCTTTCTCATGCAATTTAGGGTAATTTCCCTTTATTGCGGTAAATATTAAGAAGTATATGAGGAAAATAAGGTTATAATATGTTATCACCTTATCTCCGATGATCTTTCTCGTCAAGAATCCGGTCTCATTTCCGTTTACCGACTATCTAATTTGATAATAAAAATGAATGCGAGCGTAAACCTTTTAATGGCGGAAGATGCCAATATGTGAGACATTTCGGGATGAAACATCAACAGTAAAAATATGCTGTAAATCTAAACATGATAGCGCTTATTCCTGACTCGTCCAGTTCCCGCTTCCTCTTTCCCTAAGCAATGGGATTTGCAATGCCATGACCACGGCAGTGCTGTCACACAGAATGAGCAGTGGGAATCACGACGTTGTTTCGCAATTATTAAAATAAAAGATGTTCTACTCCGGTTAGTGCTGTCCTCCATCCTTTATTCATTCCTTTTACCCTATTTATAACTCGGTTCGCTTCCCTCCCTCTCCTTTCCATGAACCAACCCACCCCCTTCGCCAACGGTCTCCTCCTTGCACCCTCTAGACGCGAGCCGCGTCACTCTCCCCACTCGCCCCTTCCCCAACCCCACCACGCGACATGCACTCTGCATGTGCGCTCTCGAGAGAGATGCACTCACTTCCGAGGGAATTTCCTCCTCCTCCGCACCCTCCCCCCCTCCATTCCTTCTCCCCCATCGTCGTTCATCGTCCCATTCCCCTATGCTCACTCCCCTACCACTTCCCCTCTTCCCAAACCCCCCTCTCCCGAGTCCCTCCCATCATGACGACCCCCGTAAGACTTGAACTACTCCCCCCTTTTCCCCAAGTCTACAGCTCCATCCACGAAGACTTGCCGCGCGAGGATATTCCATTCCGCTATTCCCCACCAAGGAATGGGCTATTTATGGATGGATTTCGTCCCATGCATCGACACGGTGAGCATTCGTAAAATGCATAATATCAAATCTTAATAAGACTAGAGCAACCTCATAGTTATGTATGATTCGTGCGCCGGAGATTTCCAGGAAAATAGTAGGAATTACACTCATTCCCAAATGTGCAAGAAGCAATAAATTTTCAATTCGCTAATGAATTCTGAATTTTTTACGCCGGAAAAGAGAGCTTAACGAATTGCATGTTAGAGAGAGGGAGGTTTATATTTTAAAGGCCCTTTCTCCTCCACTTCAGTTCTTACAGCATATTATCAATGCAACATGACATTTTTTTGCTTTACTAAAAATTTACTGGTGGACAGTATATAAATATGCCAATTCAAAAGATGCATATTGCGCATTTTGAAGTTCTTTTTTAGGAACAGATTACCGGAAATATGCTTTTTAAATAATTGACGTTTTACAATTTCGTTTCGTTCGAATATGTCATGCAAACATATTGGAGATTACAATTTTTTTAATGAACGATGATATTACGTATTTATCAGTTTCCGAATTGAAGCCATTTTAAAATCATATTATGAACATTTATTTATTGAATTATATATAATTTTGATGCTAAAATTACATGCCAAACGCGGCAAGAATTTTCTTATCTGAAAACGTTTTAATTATTTCTACCTATAAAATATCCATTAATTTTTTTAATGCGTTAGCAAAGCAGTAGGGGTCTATATACAATGCACTAGGACTCATTAATTAGTTAGTCTAAAGCTTCCTACTTTCGTTGTAAGGTAACATTATTAAGTGAACATGATATTTGTAGCCTTCACCACAAATTTACTGGTGAACAATGTGAAAATTGCTCTTCTCCCTTTTACTCGCTCATCCATCTTTTCCTTATGAAACTTAAGGTGACTGTTTGCTACACCTCTTTTCTACCGTGCTGTCGGATTTTCGTTTCCATTCATCAAGAAATTGATTGTGTCCCTTTGGTCCTCCGAATTTAGCCCATTATATTTCTCCCTGAGAGTAAAACGAGAATAAAAGTTGTATGTATGCCATCCTATTTACGGAAATGCCAACGACTCGTCATGTCTACAGTAGAAAATATCATTTTTATCAAAAACAAAATTTAGTGACTTCTTTCTATCCTTTCGCTCAGATCAAACACACTCCCCGTTAAGGATTGATTCAGGTGGGACGTACTTCTACAGAGGCGTAACGCGTCAAGTGTCGCTATCCATAGCGACAGTAGGACGGGATTTCTTCTGGCTTTGCGGCGGTAGATAGGAGATAGAAGTCGGAAGCATGGAAAAAAAGATTCTATGATCACTTCATCACCTGCGTCAGCCTTGTAGTTTCGCGAGAAACCCCTGAGAGTCAGTGTACGTTTTCGTTTGCCTCCATCCTATCCCTAGTCATGAATTTTTCACGTTGAGTACACTGACAATTGTCACCTAATATTGCCTCCTGACCCTATGGTAAAAAAAATTGTGTGAATGTGTGTGTTTGAAACCGACTGCACTAAGCAAAAAGCCTTTGAAGGTAATTCAAACGTCGACGACTTCTTTTCTAATTTAAATTTTACAATAACCTAAGGGTTAACCAGTGTCCTTGGTGCCGCTGTTAAGCATGAATTAAATATTTCTTTTAATTAAGTATTTTTGAAATGAATCGGTGACTCTAAGCATGTCCTTATAGCTTATCTGCTTTTTTTTCTGCTTTCTTTTCTGTTGAGTGTCCGGAGATGCCCCGATGATCGTTCAAATGGAATATCCCATAGCTGAACCAGACTACCGATTTCAAATATCTTACATAGTCATTCATTTGTCTATTTATTACGATCAATGAAATAAAATGAATATTATCAGAATATTATTCCAGATAAATATAAATTATCCGTTGCCCGGTTGACTATTAAGCCGGCCAGGTAACTCTCGCTTCTTGATTCAGAGCGCGTGAATTCTTTTCCCGCTTGTATGTGTTTCCCTCCGCTTAGGGCTTGTGTGCTTAAGATTGTACAAAAATTGGATCAATTTCCCGGTGAGTAAAAACGTATTTCTTGAATAAGTCCAACCAAAACTAAGGAAGACTGAAATTGACCTAAAAGCCACCAGCTGATATAAATATTCACAGGTTTTCGGTTAGTATCCTGGGGACGTTGAGCGATTCTCGGAAAAGCCTTGTTCTGCAGCGTCCTTCCCGGAAAGGGACGGTACCTTCGTGAAATGCTAAGTGACAAATGCCGTGGGCTAAAATGGTTTCCCCTAAATTCCTGGAACTGTTTTTTTAAAGAAACAATTGTGACGAGGATGGAAATAATAATTGTTTTGAAATTGGAAACAGGCTTTTTCACATTTGACTCACTGGCAATAATTGTTTTGCGAATTCCATCTACAAGGCTTCTAATTTTATTAAAATGTGATGTTCGAATAAAGTTTTTAAAATTTTACAATAATTTGAAACGGGAATAGATTTCAAAACAAGTTTTCGGTGAAATATATCCGATATAGGTCAAATCTCTTTTGTCCATTTGGCTTATGTTAAATCCGGCATGATACAAATGTCCATAATTTCAATCATAATTGAGTCATATTTTCGTTGAGTATGAATTTATCTCAAAGCTAAAATCTTTCTTATTTACTTCTGAAATCATGATATAATCTGAGTGACACACATGCACTATGCAACATTTTGTAGCACAGAGAATTCTGGATAACAAGGGCTGAGAAGGAAATATTTTATCTAAGTTTGGAAAGCATTCTCAGTGGGTTTCTCACCTCAAGGTTCCTCGGTAGCTACATCAGTTATATCGATAAATAGAAAAGACACACCTAATGCAACAATTTCAGAGCGTAAAAATCATTCGCCTTGACTGGGACTCGAACCCAGATCCCTCAATATCCGGTCGAGTGCTTTAGCCACTTAAGCTACCGAGGCGTCCTCTTAAACTCTGAAATTTTGGGGCTTTTAAAGGAACTAGATGTTATGACGAAATACCGTACATACAATGTCACATGTATTCGTAGTCGTGCGCGAGGCGCCACTGTCCACGAGGTAACCTCGTGGACAGTGGCGCCTCGCGCACGACTACGAATACATGTGACATTGTATGTACGGTATTTCGTCATAACATCTAGTTCCTTTAAAAGCCCCAAAATTTCAGAGTTTAAGAGGACGCCTCGGTAGCTTAAGTGGCTAAAGCACTCGACCGGATATTGAGGGATCTGGGTTCGAGTCCCAGTCAAGGCGAATGATTTTTACGCTCTGAAATTGTTGCATTGAAATGCACATTAGCGGATGACTCCGTTAAAAGTTACTGTTGCGGCATCTCCCGCAGTTTCTTTGGAATTTGAAAAGACACACCTAGTTCACGGGCCACGTATCACAAGCCTAAAGCTACATGACGTTAGATGTCCACTAATAAATTTTACATGGAAAGATAAAAACATTAACCGAAGCCAAAACAACTCACTGAAATATATCGATGGTCTTTGAGTCTATCTTTCTTATCTTATATTTTTAGTCTCACCTACCAAATTCATGGGGTAACAAGAAAAATGAGTTTTAAGTGAAGAGCATAATAGGGCTATTTTCCTAATTATGACTCTAAGGAATCCAAAGTCTTTTTCTATACATCCAATGGTCTGCTCATGTTGGAGAATCACAAGACTTGTTTCCATATTATTCAAGCGTCCTTGTGCCTGATGTTCAATATTGCCATGATGTTGTCCAATCAATGGAATAGAATTTTTCAAGTGAGACTTCATGCAAGAGGCTTTTGTCCATGCGACAGCCGGGGGTTTTCTTGATGACTGTGATGGGAACACCAACACTGCAGGTCAGGGATATTCCGAATCCATGTTAGGTTAAGATTCCCGCGTCATCGTGATTTGGCGTCACGAGGCGATTTGCCTCTCGCCAGCAAACTGAGAGAGGCAGAGCATGAACCAAAGGACGGGGACGGAGCCGCCGCTTCGCGTTTTATCCCACGAAATGCAATATTTATGTTTTCGTACGCACCCCGTTGCTCGTTCAGCGCAGTTAGCTCGGGTTTATGATCCGGAAACTGGGGTAATGCCCGTAATCCTCCGACCTAAATGAGTAACTTGGATGATGCGGTGGCAGTGAAGACAAACGGGGGCACTTCTCTCCATCCAGAGAGGTTGTGTACGGTGGAATGGAAATTTCATAACACTCGCGTGCAAGGACGTCTTCCGGTGTCCCCCTAATTCTTCGTCCTGACTCGGGGAGAACGAAGAATTACGTCATTTGAGGTGTCAAAAAATTTTATTTGGAATTTTAAAGGAAATTAAGAAATAAAAACTTACAGTTAATTACAATTTCGTCATTGAATTCATTTCCTATGGCACGATGTAGGGTTGATTAGTGTTGTACGTATAAGATCTAAGTATTATTTTATTCTTCAAGTTCAGCTCCAAATTTTTGATTTTATCATTGGTGTTGACTTTTTATCATCGACTAATTGCTTATACTTCACCATTCTGCAATATTACTGTTACAATACTAATACAAAATATTCATCATATATTTTTTATTAATATTTCCTATGAGGCTATTAAATATGGAAGCAAATTTACTGGGTTATCCAACAAAGCGCGGGAAAATTCAGGTGGATCCTTACAAGATTTCCTGAATTTATTTAAGAAAATAGGAGTACATTGGAAGGATAGGAAATCCGCAACCTGTTCGTGTCTCAGACAGTTAAGGTGCGAGTGGCGGATCAAGGCTCGGAATGAGTAGTGCTGCGAAGAGGGGTGAGATAGAGGTTTCAATTATCACCGGTGTTTTTTCACATTTATGGAGAAAGACATGGAAAAATATGGAGATAACAATGAGAGCCTGGTTTGTGGATGATCAAGTCTTTATTAGCCAGTTAGTAAAGGGGTTATAGGCAATTGCTGAGCACATTATTATACGTAAAAGTTTGTGATAGGAATGAGAATCAATGAATACAAAACAAAGGCTGTGAAGTTTTCGGGAAATATGAAGACTAAGTTATACGTTAAAATGGGAGATAATAAACTAGAGCAGGGAGTAGTAGTTTACCTATGCAGAAAGCGTTTTGGACCAAGATGGACAAAAAAGTAGAGACATAATACGAAGAATTGTCTTAGGTTAAGAAGCTCTCCCTAGTTGAAGACGGGGACCATGAGTAACTTGTAAGGAAATATTATGTACAACTTACATATGGAGCGTGGTTTTGTTCGGTGTGGAAGCATTGTCGCTTAAGTAAGATTTTAAGCGAAAATTAGGGGCAGTTGAAATGTGAGTGTGGAGAAGAATGGAAAATATGAAATGAACCGAAAGGAAAACAAATGAGGAAATGCTAGGCACCGCGAGGGAGGAAAGGGAAATGTTGGCAGGAATCCGAAAGAAGCAGGAAATGTGGATGCGGTGCTTTTTGTTGGCAATGAGATGTTGAAAACTGTGATCGAGGGGAAAATATTAGGCAAGCGAGGTAGGAGCCGGGAATAGGATAGGGATGTTGGCCCTAATGAAGTGAGATAGAATGCATTGAATTGAATAAGGAATTATTGTATTGTGGTGTCTGGTTAAGAATTCTAGGTGTGTTTAGTTTTCTGTCCATCCGAAACATACTTTGAACAGTAGACTATCGAACTGTAATGATAAATTTTTAATAACTACATTGAACGAAAAATCGTATTCTGATTAATGATTAGGGAAAGTAAAACTTTGAATCGAACTAGAGTCTTGATCGCTGGAACATGTTGCTTTTAGTAATTATTCCCTTACTATTTTTTTAATGTATAAATACTTACGGGTACCTTTATTTAATTAGATATAAGCAATATTAAACATTCAAAACATTATATAAAATGATCTTTAAAGGCTGCATTCTCCATAGAGCAGTCAAACTTCCTTACAGTGGCAATATAACATCTAGCAAACTAAAAAATTTCGAGAACTTAGAAAGAATACCTAGAAATATTAAATTTTAGTCAACTGTAATCGAACAATTATTCGATGCCTAGATAATTGTGATTTTTTCTATTGTTGAAGAGCTTCCTAAACATGAAGTACCAAAGTCTCATTTTTTACAAATTTCTTCAATGACCACTACATGCAGCAACTCCGCATTGATGTTTAATTTAGTGATACATTATTTCAGAGTATCACTTTATCAATGCGGTAAGTTAACTTAACTGAAATTTTCAAAAGAAAAAAATTCCGCCACTGACCTTTGCGGCGTGGTACAGAGATAAATGCAGCTAATCCAATAAAAAATGTTTACCGCGATGTAATTTTTTTCTTTTATTACGGCCTAGATTTCGGCGTACTACATCATCTTCATGCAATGGTAATGTAATGCGAAGATATCTCAGCCGCATTATTAAAAAATATAAATCTCCCATGAAAATATTTTCTCTTTTCTTTCGGATTACTCATCATTTTTTTCAATTCCATCGCATTCCTCCCGAATCTCCTGAGTTCGCTCAGAGGTTTAGAGATTTTAATCGCCCACCCACCCCCACCGATCTCTGTTTATATATTTTTCAAACGCAAACATCATATACCGAAAAATGATTTTCCGTGTTTCGAATAAATTTATGGTATTATCGAATCGCAGCGCTACTACGGTGCTCTTGTTGTGTTTACAATAAAGATAGCGACCAGCGTCTGCACTCGACGAAGCTTCTTGTGGATGATCTCGAATCTAAAATCTACCTCCCGCGTGGGGCGCCTTAAAATTTCTCTTACCGCCCCGACGAGAGAACGGACGATCGCTGACGCTCAAATGGTCTTCATGGGAGCCTCCTCCCCCACTCGGCTCTAACCCCTTCCCCAGCCCACCCCAAAGCCTTCTCCTCCACCACCGCCTCCTCTCCTTCTCTCCTGCCAACTTCTCCGATCAGGAATGAGAAAGAGACAGTGTTTCCGAATCTTGGGCCGCCACGGGGGGAGGGGAGGTGGTCGGCGGGAATGGATGGGAGGGGAGAAGATCGACTCGCTGCGCAACTACCCAGCGAAACAACAAAACACACGTTAACGCACGAACACACATCACGCACGCACCCTCAAGGGCGCGCTCACCGGAGGGGTTGTTTCCATGCAAACGGGCAGTTTAATCCCGCCTAATTTGCATGCGCCCCACCAAACTAGAAGATCGGGTGGAGAGAGTGAAAGGGTTGGGGGGGAGGTGATGAGAGGGACGGACCATTTCTCCGTATGAAAATCTTCCCTTTCTCCCCGTACCCTGAAATGTAAAAGGTAGGTGGGTGACTACTCACACACGCACACAAACACTCTGTCTCTCTCTCTCTCCTTTTCCCTCTCTCCGCTAGATGGGTGGAGAGAGGAAGTATGTATGTATGAGGATGGATGGAGGAGACGGTAGGGGTTCGGGCGAGAGGGACCTTTGGAAATCGTGGTAAACAGGTCGAGTGGGAACACGTATTTTGAGGCCGTAATTTTAATTCGAAACCAAGCCACTCCTTCCCCACGCCCGCCCTCTTTGCCCCTGCCTCCGTGGCGTTCGGACCGACTCATTGTTGCGTGAAATATCCTTTGTGCTCTCAGGTTTATTTATACATTTTTCCCTTCGCTTTTATTTGCGTTGGTGCGTGTCGTTTGTATTTCCCGTCGGGAGAGAGGTTTTCTTCTCTTCCTCTCTCTCTCTCCAGTCCCATCTTTGGGAGATTAAAGACGACATATGAGTGGGTTGGTGAAGCATCCAAAAGAGGGGATTATGCAAAATTTACGAGAAATAACGAGTGAATTAACAGAATAATGAAGGCGAAATACTTTATGCAAATATCCCTCGGTGTTCGGGCCAAAGGGCTCAGAATGAGTCTCAGATTACGTTTTAAATCGTCTTATTCCCAACGTTCAAACCTGCAGTTTAATAGCCAAGCAGTCGCATTACGATCGCGTGGATTTTAGCAAACAATAGAAGAAATGGGACCCCATCGAATGTTCGGGTCTTCTCGGGAGCTTTCTTTATGGACCTGAAATGTGAAGCTGTGAAGCAAGATTTTGTGTACCGTTTAACATGAGTAACATCTGAGATGTGGAACTTAGTGTCATGCAAGTAAAATGCTACTGTGTATGCCAATGAAGGTCTTAACGGTCCTATCATTTCAAGTGCGCCCATATTTTGAGTAAGCATTCTGAAAACGTTGGTTTATCAATACAAATATTCCTTTTATATTTTTAAATGAGTTTTAATTAATGGACGTGAGCAGAAATTAATTTTGAATACACTTTGATGTAACAATCGTTTTATCAAAGTGAATATTATCTCCCAACTCATTCCGATACGGACTTTGGCTTGGTTAATTTCAAAAAGTATCTAATAAAATTTGTTTCCATACTATTTGAGTTCAGTGAAGTTTACACCATACAATAGTATTTTCTTAAAAATATAGTATGTTCGCTTGGTTCGTTACATTTTAACTCCACAAATCATCTCTTCAAGTTTTGTCATTTACATTGAATGTTCAAATGCAAGGCATGGGCGTCATAATAAATTCTTGCAAAGAAAAAATTACCCCTCCATTGTATACAACCATAGGTATGCTAATTTTTCGAAGTGGGCTTTCAATAAAAAACCTGAACTACATATCCCAAAAAAAAACAAAACTTTGTTTCTTTATGTTATCTTATATTTATCAGTTTTATGTTTTATCGCCCAAGAGTATTTTCTTTCGACCCTTCCAAATGATAAATTTAAGTAACTCCAAAGTAATAATTTTCTTACATCGCTTAAAATTGCTTGTTGTTTACGTCAAAGTATTGCAAAGATATTTCTAGCATTTGGGCATTGCTTTTCGTGGGCATATACGTTACTGTTTTTTGTATTTCTTAACAAGAGAAGTCTGTAGCAACACATCAGGAGATTCTAACCCGATGAACCTTTCTTCTCTGAAATCTTTTTGCCTATTTTGCAAGTGTTTACAAATTCTGACCAAAAGGACCAAATGCAGTATCTAGTTCACCCCAGAATTTTGAATGGAAAAAGATTTCTTATCTGACATTTGGATCAGTTCTTTCTCAGAATTGTGAATTCCCATGGAGACATTACCCTGAAAAAATCTGCCAAATCTCGTAATCGTTTGGAAGTAACAAGAAATGTGAGAGTTTGCGAATGTTCCTCGCCATTAGTTTTTTACGATGGGAACGAAGATAACCTCTAATGGATACTGCATTCACGAACTGTTTTCTACACCAAAAATCCATGTCCTGCTCGAGTTAACGGAACTGTTATTGAAACTTGAAGGAAAATATCTTTCCCCTCGATAATTCACTGATGCACCACTCCCGGAAGTAACATAAATGTCTTGCCTTCCGAGAGCGGGTTCCCAATTCGTATAAATCTCTTTTAATCTCGCGTGAACTCCGGGGATGTTTGAACCCAACGCTTGTCGGGGGGCACTTGCCACCTGAAAACAGAAATACTTTGTACTCTTCATTTCCTCATGTCGTTTATGAATTTTCATACCGACAGAGGAATCACTAAAGACACTCCCGCAACCAAACTATTCTCAGTACTTACCATCTATACGACGAAGTAAGAAAAATATTACCACTCTTTCACATACCGAATGGAAGCCTTAGATTATACAACAATGAATAGGGCAGTGCCCGATTCGTACCTATAGGAATTTGCCTCATTGCAGTTTTCTACGAGCCATAGTAGAACCCCATTCTCTCAAAAAATTCAAATAACATGAAATTTATGTCATGCTATAGCTCCGAAAAATTCTTCCACGTCAAGGGAGAAAGGAAAGGTACTTGAATTTCAAATAATGATTGCTTGATGCTAGCGTTACGAAAAGATTGATAGTATTTACTCGATATATTAAAGACCCGAATATACAATTTTCATGTATGCACTTGTATACTGGCTCCCAATATCAAAATCAAACCCAAGTCTTCTACGCAGAGGTCAGTTTGATTGGTTAGGGTAGAGCTCGCCTAACATATTGCCCAATGTTATGTTCAATTCACACATCACGGTAGGAGGATCCTTTCCCTGTTCCGCCTATTGTTTCCCGGCAATATCTGGTCCTCGAACAATTACACAGCTTGGATGAAGCTGAAGGAGACCAGAGGCGTCGCCCGGAATCAAACTCGGGACCTGCGGTCAATAATCCAGTTTTCTACTCACTAGACTACCACTCATCTTCAAAATTAAAAAAGACCAAGGAGCTATGGCTACGTAATAACGTACGTACATGTATGTTGAAAAGATAATTCTTTCACTATTGAATGGGCTTCAGAAATATTTTAACGGGAATATGCCACTTTTATGCTTTGATAATGCAAAATACTCGAATATATCACGACAGAGGAACTTACGCTGGCCTTTGTAGGCTTATTCATGCGTTAAATACAATAAGTAATCCTAGGCAAAGCTCCTAATCATTTATTTCGCCATCATTTAGAGAAAAGGATCCAGATTGAAGCTGACAAATAATTTTGGAAAATACTATAACTTTTTATACATATTGTTATATATACTTATTCCAGCTGTTAGTCATATCTCGCCATATGATCGCCATATTCATTGGCGATTATAATGATTTGAGTCTCACATAGTGAGCGAAGGAGAAAGCTTACTTAGATTACTTGAGATCAGGCAGGCCTCCACAAGAGCACCTCCTAAAGTAAGACCATATTGATTTAAAATAGTCATTGACGATGGTAGTTATGAGGCAAAACATGCATGTCCAATTTCTCAAATTTATCATTGGCTTCTACTATTTCGCCAATTTTTGAGTATGTTTCACACTCAATAATGCTTAATGATGCTTATACCTATTGCGTAACACTTAATGATGAATTTTGAAGTACTTTTACTTTTATATCTAATGTACTAAATCATTTATTTCATTATATTAGCACCCAGTGCATAATAGAGACATACAGTTCACCGAAATAAGAAGAAATCCGAACATTAAATGCAGCACTGGCTGAATTCGGTCAGCTGATTAAGAAAAATAATTTAAAAGAGAATTTCGCTACAGTCAGCTATATCTATCGGCGTGACATTAGATAAATAGAGCAACATTTTGTCAAAATTTAATTCTTGTTCGCCTTCTATCGACGTTAGAAATGGTAAATGCGCAATAGAAATGTGTGTCTGCTTGTTCGGTGCTCGAGTTTCCAAAACAACTCTATTCTTGCTTTACTTCCAACTGTCTGCGCATATCCTCCAGCTTGTTCCTCTCAGAGAATGTTACCGTGCCTAGTCTTTACACTCCCATGTGATATGTTTTATGCTCTCACGTGCGCTCACATGTAAAGGGCTGACATTCAGCGCCAAGCGCCCAAAAGTCTCCCCGTTGCATGGAATAAAAATCAAGATACACACAAACCCCTTTCTTTCCGGCCTTCCCTCCGAGCCACACGTCCTCAATCTTCCCTTCTTTTAATGATTCATCTTGATATGCCTCCTCCGAACGACCCCTTTGCCACTTTGCGCCCTCTCCCCCTCCCCCTCTCTGCTACTCTTCCACCATTCCGACTGCCTCGCTCCTTTTATCATTTCCCTGCACTGCCGTCCTTCCCTTCTTATTCCCTCCCTCGTTTCCCCCCGTCTCCTCCCTCCCATCCACCCCTTTCTCTCTCTCTCACTCTCCCGCTCCAGCTCGCTTCATATTCCTCCTTTCACTGGCTTAAGCCCTCTTGTTTCACTGACAACGCGACTCATTTCGCCAACCACTCTGGTTGACGTTCCCGAGACCTCCAGGGCAGGCTTTTCACCTTCCATTTCTCCCGTCGTCATTCACCCGTTCCTCCCTGCCTCCTCTCTCCCGACCGCTGCCTCGTTCTCTATGCCCTTTTTAGGTACCAACTTCTTCCATCTTTCTTTGGTCTCCATTTCTTTATCATCCGGCACTTGTCTTTCAGGTTTTCCGTCGTCATTTCTCGAACACCCGCTTTTTTATTATACTTTGGCTAAGTCTCAACCATGTCGTTCTGCTCAAGCATTGTTGCTAATACTGCCACCGCGTTCCGCATGAGACAGAGAGATATCTTTACATTAGTTATAGCTATGAAATTTTCTTTATGTAAACATTTTTTACCAGTATGGTAATGCTCATGAGTTTAGACGTTTGCATGTGAAAATAACGAATGTCCTGAAATTCCGATTAAAACTGTTATTTTATTATTCCCATATTGTCTTATTTCCTTCGAAATCATGACCATTCAGGCAACGAAAGGCTTCCTCTAAAGACAGCATAGGACACAATCAGTTAAAGTAAGATTGGTCACATAAGCTAAGTATAGTTTTTTCTATCACAATGGCAGCAATCGTTTTTTTGCCACAAAGAATAGTGCTGATTGATTCGAGTTTTTCCAAGCGTGTGTTACTTCATAGGTGCCATGATAAATAAAGTGATTTCCCAAAACCCACCGATTTCATCATCCATAGTCTTTTTTCACAGACACGTTATACAAAATCACTCTCAAATTCATTGTCAGTAATTATTTATCCATTTTTGTGTCCAATCACTTCGTGCTCATTGACTTGTTTTGCCATCGACCGAACTCTTTGATGTGTATCACTGTAGGTTTCTCTAGGTGAACGCAAAGCGTGATCAAATTAGATAACCGGCGATATAGTTCATGTTGTTGATGGAGGCCTAATGCAATTAAAAAGAAAAATGTTTCATAGTTCTCTGTGTGGAGGCTCTAAAAAGTAGTCCTGTTACTTAAAAACTTCAGACAGCACCTAGAAGACAAAAAATGAAAAATAATAATTACTTCACACTTAAATACTACGCAATAGTAACGTGCCAATTCCATGTTATTGTTAAGAAAAAATATCTGGGAATATTTTATTTTTTATTTATTCGATTAGGTGAATAAACTACAATATATTCAATTCAACGGATGAGCGAAGTCGGCTGAGTGACAGCAATGACTTCAAATGGAAAGAGTAGTTATCAACCCGAAGGTTAGTAACTGCGGAATCCTAGCGATTTTTGTAACTTTAAATACGGTTAAAGTTGTGTATAATTTTGTAAGATAAGGATTTTGTCTCAGTGCCTAGAATACGATACTTTTAAAAATGTTTAAAATTTCTTTAAATAAAGAAACTCATAAAATTCAGGACACAAATAAACGGAAAAAATATATTACGCTTGTTTCACAAGGAGAAGGGTGTTGGTGACAGAGACATTGAGTAAAGATATTAAGAAAACGCTCTTCAAAACTTTGATATGGAGTGTAGTTATGTACGGCGCGGAAACGTGGTCACTAAAACAGGATGATAGAAGTAGACTGGAGGCTTTTGAAATATGGGTGTTGCGAAGGATGGAGAAGACTAAATGGACCGAAAGGAAAACAAATGAGGAAAACTAGGTATTGTGAGCGGGGAGAGGGGATTGTTGGGAGAAATTATGAGGAGGCAGGAAAAATGGATGAAGGTCATATTGATCAGCAGTAGGATGCTGAATACTGTAATAGAGGGGACAATGTTAGGCAAACGAGAAAAGGGCAGGAATAGAATAGGGATGTTAGACGGAGTGAAGGGAGGAAGAAAGTACACAGAGATGAAGAGAGACTTGGTGTAGAGGAGGATGTTGGGTTATGTTGTGTTAGGAGAAACATTAATTTTTTAACAAAAAAATATTTATTTGGTAGTTGTTTCCATCCAAAACCTACCTTAACCGGTGGATTACCAAAAATAATAGTGCTGCGCATGAGTGGTATTCTTGAGGATAGGCTGCTGAACCGAGAGCTTTGGTTTCATTCCGGTTGACATCTCTGGGTAGCATCAACATTTCACCCAAGGGGAGTGATTTTTTGGGTGCCAGGTCTTCCTTAATCACCTCAGGCGACAGGGAGAAAATAATTACCACCCCCTCTTACTCTGATATGTGAGTTTCACACGCCATGCTCTTGGCGTCGTTACTCTGGACTTGGTACCCTCGTATTAGGTGAGCTCTATTCTCAACTATTCAATCAACCTTCGTTTGAATTACTGCAGTTTGGTTTGAGTTCATTAAAATTTTATATTTTGCAATTCTCGTATTTAATTGGCCTTCTTATCAATTTAAATATATGCTTGGATATATATATATATATATATATATATATATATATATATATATATATATATATATAAACTACTTCGAAATTCGTTAACCATGTTAGTGATTGAATGTCTTGGGACGAATTACATAATCAAATGTATGAAATGCTTAAATGTCTGTCATAGTTTCAGACCGCCATCTCAAAGAATAATCAGCACGAAGTTTGGCTGGATAGGTTTGAGTAGAGCTACGAGGGTCATCCGGAAAGTAGTACCCGTTCGTGCCGCATGAAGTGCTGACGACGCGAGTAGCCGCTGGACGAGGTCAGATAGCTTCAGTGGCTTGTCTGCCTTCTCTGAGCCAAGTTGCGTGACGCTAGCATTGCCTGTGTTGTTTCTGTGATTGTTTACAATGTTTAAAAAAATTGAGAACGCCGCCAGTTGTGAAGTGAGGGCAGTGATTAAATTCCTCAATGCAAGAAACGTTCGCCCATGTGATATTCATCGCCAATTAAAGGAGGTGTATGGAGACAATGTAATGGACGAGTCGTCTGTTCGGCGGTGGTGTCGCAACTTCAACATGGGGAGGGGGAACACACACGACGATGAGCGTTCGGAGAGACCGTCTGTCATTACAGACCAACTGGTGAGCTCAGTTGACGAATTCGTGAGGAACGATCGGCGCGTCACAATTGATGACATCTGTGAGCATTTTCCCAATGTTTCTCGAACAATTGTTCATGAAATTGTTAAACACCATCTGCATTATGCAAAAATTTGTGCAAGATGGGTCCCTCGCAAGCTTACAGATGAGCACAAAACCAAGCGTATGGCTGCAGCACTGACGTTTTTGGGACGTTATTCTGATGAAGGAGACTCTTTCTTGACTCGCATAATTACTGGTGACGAAACATGGGTTTGTTATGCATCACCTGAGAGTAAACGACAGTCAATGGAGTGGCATCATGCTCATTCACCAAACAAACCAAAAAAATTCAAGACAGTTCTGTCCACCAGGAAACTCATGGCAACCATTTTCTGGGATCGACGAGGTGTATTGCTTATTGATTTTATGGCCCGTGGAGACACTATTAATGCCAATGCGTATTGTGAAACATTAAAGAAATTACGGCGGGCAATACAAAATCGGCGGCGAGGTCTATTGTCTACTGGTGTCATTCTCGTTCATGACAATGCCAGGCCTCATGCAGCTGGGATAACACAAAAACTTTTGCAGCAATTCAAATGGGAAACTTTCGACCATCCACCGTATAGCCCGGACTTGGCCCCTTCAGATTTTCATCTCTTTACAAAGCTTAAAGACTTTTTGGCAGGAAAAAGATTTGACAGCGATGAAGAACTTAAAGAAGGAGTGACCCTGTATCTCAATGAGCTGGTGGCGAAGGACTATGCAGCAGGAATACAGAAACTTGTCACACGTTATGACAAATGCCTTAATTTGCTTGGAGATTATGTTGAGAAGTAGTTTAAAGTATCCTCATTCAAATAAAATTTTTTATGTTTGTTAATATTTACTTTTGCGTCTTTATTTCACGAACGGGTACTACTTTCCGGATGACCCTCGTACTATTAATACTGATTTCCATGGAATGTGAGTATTTATGCATTCAGGACAGGGAAGTGAATTTCATTGCGTTTTTCACATTCGGTTTAGTTAGAACTCTCGTGATGTAGAAAATCGCCCTGTTCGGATTCAGAATGTAGCTGTAAATAGAAATCGCCTTGATTTTGAATTTCGGAACCTTCTTTCAGTAGCCGAACGCTCCATTTTAACTGCAATGATAAGCTTCGTAATCGTGATCGATTGAGTAAAGAAAAAGTATTAAGTTAAAAGTTGATGACTAAAAAAATTGCGATCCCAATCGCAATTTTTCCTCGATCGATGTGAGTTTTATTTGATTTGCACGTTATGGTATTATAACTAACATATGAACTTAGCAACTATTGTGAGAATTGATTTTTTATAGGTGATAGTGAATACACACAACAGTAATATCTCATGAGTTTCACTTGATCTTTTTATGCAACGAATTCGCACGTGAGAAAGTGACATCATATACTTTAAAATCGAGTCTGGTCTTTGGCGTTTAACTCTCGGGACATGTCTCGGATGCCAATTGGCAGCGAACGCCTAAGGCATCTAGAGTGTCCTTAGAGTCATCATCATACCAGCTTATCTTGTTTCTGAACAGAAACAAGAGTCAAGTGCACAGGATGTTGTCTTTTACTTTGAAAGGAATTTCTTCGATCTATTCTATTCCTTTCTGGTGTAAGAGTGTTCTGTGAAGAATGGTCGCAAGCATCAAAATATGATTTTGAATTGCCATTTTCTCAGAATTTTACCAGTATATCGAACACTCTTGAAGAGGGTATTAATTATAACTAACTAACAGACCATTTATACAAGAGCAGAGGAAGTCAACACATGAGTTCTCATTATTGATGAGCGCACTCATTTAAAATATCTCATTCTCTATGGAAGATTTTTATTATAGTTTTGCTATATAAATTAGACCGAACAGAGCTGGGCAGTATCGAAATTGCCGAAATTCAATGTGTGTTATTGGATGAGTAGTTGTATTCTACTGGTTTAAGGTAGTTTAGATGGATTCTGAAAACTAATTAATCGCGACTTGGTCCTATATCATTTCTAGGCATGAAAAACTATATACGTAACCCAGTTCGTTCAAATTCAATGATTACCTCCATGCCATCTAAAATACACATTCTTTTCCTCTCTCACTTAGCCTACCACGTTTCCTCCCGTCAAACGAAGTTTTAATGGCTTTCAATATTTCCTTTATCCATTAGTCTGCCTTCTGAAAATCCTCCCAACAACCTTCTCCCTGCCCCTTCCATGAGCAGCACTCAATGGTTGGTTTTCTTTTATTTCCATTTTATATGGATGCAGACATAGGTGAGATGTGTTTAGGTGAAAAAGGAGTGTCTAAAATTGCTTTTGTTTAAGGTCGAAAGGTGTGGCGTACATACCTTATTTAACTTTGACTAATGTTGGACAGATGTCAGTGCAGAAAATGAAACACTTCACATATTAATCTCTAACTTGCACTACCACACTTTCTGTGTCTTAGTTCTCTGAATTATTGCCCTCACCAACAACATCCTCGTGCAAGCATTAATGTATACTACGAGCCTATGATGGTAGAGCTCCTTAATCTCAAACGATTTTTCTCTCCTGTTGGAATACTTCTTACTCCTCGAATAAAGGCTTCAAATATTTAAATACGACATGATATTAAGTTCTCACAAAACTTTTATAAACATCATTAATAGGCTTATGTTATAGCTCATTAAATCTTAAATGTATCTTTTCGTGTTTTTCAAAGCCACTTTTGGTTTATAATATCATTTATAATGTGATTAATAAATTGTACGAAACAGTGTAATTAATGTTACTTTTCAATCTCCGTAAGTCTGAATAATGTCGATCATGGAGTTTCGACAAAGATAAAGTTTTGACAAAGTTGCAGTTATCATTTCACCACCGTCAGTTATACGAAACAATCCCTAAAATGATGGAATTATATTGTTTAATAGTTCGTTTGATTTGGCTTTAAAACATGCTCACAACATCCATACTTATACTTGAAAACTTCAGCATTTCGCAGCGAGTTTCATGCGGTTAGGAGTTCTATTGTAAAATTAAGCTGACCGTGATCCTCTTCTCCACTTGTTTGAAGCTTACAAAATATCATGACCATTGCTCTCTACCACTTCGCCATTTGGCATACTTCACCCATTTTAAGCCCCGTCGTCCCAAGGCTTTTAAGCCTAGGCTTTTTCTATTATCTCTTTCCCCCGTTCCCGTCGTTCTCCGCCGCATCTACCCTGCCTTCCGTCCGCATGGTGGAGGGCACGCCTCTCGAGATCCACCTGCACGCTCCGCCCTCTCGTTGCCCCTTGTTTGCGCCGATCCGTTCGAACGCAAGAGGAGTGGCTGCCCCGCAATCGTCCTCGGGTTTCCACTCTAGGTCGGAGCGTTCCCCGAGCTCGCGTGCACTCCGAATGCGTTTACTCTCTTCCTCGCCTCAGTAAGGTAAAGATGGTTGCCTGTTTGCCCTCTCGTTTTCAGCCGTCTTAGCGATTTTTTTTATTCTCTACCTTTGAATGTTACTCCCTTCGTTGGATCCTAAATTTGAAAGCGCTCACAAAGCTTCTCTAAAGCTCTTTCACTGCATTCAGTAGCGCTCTGTATGAAAAATCACGCGAAAATTGACTCCTCATATGAGGTATATTCTAGATTACTATTTGTAGAAAACTATTATGCCAAAAATAATGAATTTTATTTCGTAATTTTTTTCTGGATTAATATTCTCTTGCTATGAATTTATGACAAAAATGAAATTTTAAAATGGTAAAAACATTCCCTGTAGAGAATAAAAATAAAATTTGTGCCTGAATTCTTTACCCTGATTAACTTCAGTCCGCTGAGTTTAAAAAGTAACCAATATTTTCCTTTATAAATAGATCATCTGGCAGCGAAACTCATAGATTAAATATACTTACAATGGTTGACTCCATGACAAGGAGAGTAAATGTTGCGAAACCTGCTAGTCGGCTGAAACTTGATTCGAGCGTCATCCTTCATCGGATGCGAGTGAGCAGTTTCTAAGGATTTGCATGAGATGAATATATTTTCTCCTGAGATAATTGCGTGCCAAGACGTCTTTGACAAAGATGAGAAGTTCCTTTTCATAAATCTCTCTCGCCTTTGACTCACAGGTCGTTTCTTTCATTCCCCTTTCACATTTTCAATTTCCGCTTGCTCTGCCCCTGCATGCGTCATCTGCATCCGTAGTTTCATTCACTTCTCCGCCTGCAGTTGTTTCAATAAAAAGTCCAGAGAAAAAGGGTTAGCTCGTATGTTATCATTCTTTTCTAAAGCGTTTCTTTTCATTCGACGTTTCCCTGCTAAACCTGTTCGTTCCCCGCCCACCAGCGTCTGCGGGATTACTTGAAGAAAGACTTTTTTAATTCCATTTTCTGTCTCTTATCCCGGTTAAAATGAAGCTTTTGTTACAAGGGTTATCATGAGGAGGTAAATTAAATCCGATGTACTTTCCGGCGGGAGGTAAATTTAATAAGGTTTAACGAGATAATTCCAGACAATAATACCAATCTTGAGCCCATTTGCAGACATATAGTAACAGCTTAAAATTTTAGTCTGCGCTTAGGCATTGAGAAATTAATTTCGACACCGTGGAGAATGAAGTTCTCTTTGGATTGCAGTCACATTTGATTTGAAACTATATTTATTTATGTATACCTGTATTATTATTACTTTATGCATTTTTATTTTATTACAAAGTATTTTGAAATTTTTTTATACAATATGGTGTCAGTTCAATCAATGAACATATTGTAGGCGATCTGTTGGTGCCTATGAATTTGACACTATGCCTTGGATTACATTCCAGACTCCACCTAATTGCAAATATGACGATTAAGATCTATTGAAAATGCAATTTATTCTTTATTCCTTCTCTCAGTAGATACCTTCGCTCTTCCATTCGCAATTCTCAGTTTATTACGCCGTGATAGCTCTTAAATCCCGATTTATTTTTGTATTGTCATTTCTCATTCCTTATGATCCTAAAATATCCATTTTTCTTCCAGATTCGACCCTAGCATCTTTGCTCAATTGTATGTCCATAATCTAAAAAGTGTCAAACTTCACAATACTTCTATCATTTCATTCCCTTCCGTTTTAATAAATATTTTTTTAAACCTTTAAATTCAAAGAAAATCATATTTAATGTCGTGTATGTGTGTACTCAGATTATTTGAATTAGCGTCTTATCATTATAATTTTCAGACCAACACGCAGTAGGGATTCTTTTAGTTTAAAATATAGATGTGAATTAAAAGGGAAATTTCATTAAACGATTATAAAATCATTTTTGAATATGGGGGAATATTTGAATATATCTATGATATACATGCATTCTTATGTATATTGAGGATTTTCGTTGAACTTTGTAATGAATAATCAGCTTGTTGCATGTCCTTTGTCATTCTTTTGGTTCGTTATAAATGTTAAATTTCGCACTTTATCCCTGCATTGTTGCTCTTAGAAAAATTAGTTTAATTTTCACTAAACATTCACCCAAACCAAAATTTAACCTAGCAATCCGGGAAATCGGAACTGATGACTTTTAGTGCATTAATTCGGATTTAGAGTCATTCGATTTCTATTTCACTGCACTTATTTTCTGGAGATTGTCATTCATTAATAAATGACAATCTTATATATGAAATGCTTAAATTCAGTACCAATGTATCTTTAAGGCAGGTTATAAGGTTCAATTACCTACACTATTTGTCAAGAGGTCATCTCAGCAGCGAAAATAATTCCATAAATATAAATATATGATCGTTTTCGATGGTTACTCGTAGTTTGTTTTTTCCCACTGCAGTTATTTATTCCTTTATATGCGCAAGAACTTAGTATTTATCCCTCTGTAAGCTTCAAATCAAAGAATAAGCATTTACATACTTAAGAATAATTCGTGGAACTGATAAATCGTATTCAGAAACAGCACGATGTCGCCAAACGTATTAAAAAAATTGACTTAGTAGGTTCTATGCCATCGACGATAAAGGCTATCAAACTACGGATTCAATGTTTTCTCTTTCGTCGTGCCCCGAATCAGAGCTCCCTTCGCTTGCAAACACTTGGTTGTACAGCTGATGGCTCGGGAGTGCAGAGTAGGGAGGGTGGGAGTTGTGTAAGAAAGGCTAAGCCAAGGGGTCAACAGACTTGCTAATTATTCCTTCCGGCCGGGGGCTTACCATTTCCCCCTCCCAGCGTATCCCTCGCGTCTCCTTTATTCTCATTTGCAGCGGCTTCCATCATCATCATCCCCCAAGCAGCAAGCAACCGCCTCCTCCACCGCCGCCGCCACCACCACCACCTCCCCCACTCACCCCAATGCCTCGCTAGTGCACGCCGAGGAGGACCACTTGAGAATGCTGTGCCAAGGGGTGGAGTGGGGCCGGGAGAAGAGAAGCCCTTCTCCAACTTATACTCAATGCTTCACTCTGCGATCCCCTGATCCGCTTTCTCAGCGGACTCAAACCCCACCCCCGACAAAAAGAGAGCGGGGGGGAGGGGGGGACACGCTCCTCACCCCATCAAACGGAAGCCCAGCCCTCCATTTCGAACGCCCTCCCGCCTCATCCCCAACCTCATCCTTCTCCCCCCTCCCCGCCCCCGTTCTCACTCGTGCCCCTAAGGATTCATTCAATGTTGTGCCTACCCCCCCCTGTCCCAGCACACACGCTTTCCCGCGCGCCCCGCCAAGGAGGTCGAGCGGGGCACGGTTGTTCGCCTCGTGGCGGCAGATGTGGGCGAAGCGTGGCAACGTCGCCTTCATAAGGATAGACAAAAGGGTTACGATTACAAGTAACCCGCCCTTACGTCGGGTTCGGAGGGTTGGGAAAGGTGGCTCGCTCGCGGATGGGGGGGGGTAATCTCGCGACGACCATCGTCGTCGTTAAATGGAAACTATTTACCCTCTCCCGCATGTAAACTATTGTGCGAGCAGAAAGGCTTGCGGAGCAGGGCCACTTATACCCTTCGAGTTGCTAGGTCCATGACCCCCATTATAAGTATGGCAATAGGCGTAGAATGAGGAGAGATGTCGTCTAGCAATCCCGGGTACTGAAACCATTCGTGCGACTGAGCTCGACGTTCTCAAAGAGGTTGTGAAAGAAAAAAAATTGAAAAATAAATGATTAAGAGTATGGCTACTGAAAACACTTATGCATGTATCTGCGAAGCCGAACAATGAATCATGCCTCAGAGTAACGCTTAGCATATTACCGAGTTGACTCTATGAGATACTATATTTCAAGGCCGTTCTTCTCAGTCGCTTCATTTCTACAGGGATAAGTGCTCCCTTAAGTCTCCACTCACAATTATTTCTTATTCGAAGTCGTTGCATGAGACGCATATCTAAAGATTCTCATGATTTCATGACACAATAATTGCTTTCTAACGTACTGGCTTCTGGGGGCTAACGTACTGGCTTCCCACCCAGAGGGCCCGAGTTCAAATCCCAGCGGTGTTGAATATTTTTCAGTGGTATCTCGATCCCTACTTGAGGCGCTTGGTTGAGGGCACTTTGAGTGAGTACGCCGTCCGTCAGATGGGACGTTAAGCTGCGGACCCCTAGGCGCCTTTCGTAAAGAGTAGGCTGATGCCGACGCCGAGTTTCTCTCCACCCTTCATCCTTTCCTGTCCATCCCCTATGGCGCAAATGACATCAGCTATCGGGCGACGCCCTCAAATACTACTACTACTCAAATTCGATTCCCGTTGGGGGGATATTCAGGGTTCCATTCCCTGGGATACCCCTGGGCACCCTCAGCTGCACTAAAGTTGTGTGATTTTTCGGGTACAAGGTCTTCCTGGGAAACTATGGGCGACCCAGGGGAAGGAACTGATCCCCCGACCTTGATGCGTGAATTCCGCACTCCTTTGAGCTTAACACTATCTACCCTCTCCTATCAAGCCGAATTTGAGTTACTAGTGCATTAGCCTCCTAATTGAAAATAATGTAGCAATTTCTTTTATGTTGAAGTGAATATTATGTTTTCCTCTCAAGATATCGCTCCAATATAAAGTTTTTCTCCTTTGCAGTGATTAGGATGCTTTTAAACGGAGATGTTGTGCACGGATTGCCTGTTTGTAAAAAAAGATCATATAGGTAGACCGCAAATGAAATAGGACCATTTCGCATCGGTCCAAAATTATTATTATTAAATATATATATATATATATATATATATATATATATATATATATATATATATAATATTATATATATTAGGTATAGAGTCAGTAGGGGAATGTGTTGCAGTTCATTAACTAGCGCGCATAGCAACAAAACGTAGAGCCAGCTTTCGATTCCGGGTGACATATCTTCGCACCGTTCGCTTCACCCCGGCTGTATTGTTTTACCAGATCATCCTGGGAAACTACAGATGACGCTGGGAAAGGAACTAGACCCCCAACCCTAATACTTGAATTTCTCATACCGATAGGCATAATGGTGTGCTCCACCCTAGCCTAATAAGCCACCCATCTCGTTGATTTATGTTTTTTTAATGGGTCAGAAATTAGGCAGATTAGTGCACCGCAGTTGCTTAATACCCTTAACTTTCGTCCATGTTCTTTTTTCTGAAATATCGCAATTTTTGTCTCTTTCAAGAGATTATCGTGACTCCAGAAAATCAGTTACGCGCGTATAGTTCATATTACCGTATTATATTCGACGACTCGTGTATTTCCTTTCATGAAAAATCAAACAATTTGATTTGCCGATGAATTTTATTTCCTCTAGCTTTAGAAAATTCTCTATCTGTAATTAAGATACCCAGTTATTCAAAGCTAAATCAGATATTTAAGAATAACATATGAAATAGCATGCATAAAAATACGATTCATTTGACATCAACCACTCAAAAGGTATTTGTCTTTTCTTTGCCACCATCATTTCTCTACGGAACTTGGACCATTTATATAGACAACTATCATTATTTGTTACGGACCCTATGTGCTGGAGCAGCTTAGTGTTTTCATTAATATCATATATATTATGTCGTACAATAATTTTACATAACTATATATCTTCACCAATTCCAAATAATTCGTAACGAACGCATGCATCATCAGGATGACGCCGTAAGCAGTGTCTATCCAATGTACTTTAGAAGTATTTTCCTATCAAAGATAAAATGAGAAGCAACGGAAATATACCCTATTAGCCCTGCATTTTTGTTTACGAGTTTCAGCCATGCATTTAATCTTAGCCCTGTGCCCTGTATTAATTACCTTAGGTAATTTTCTTTAAAAGAAGGAAATATCTAGAGGCCATTTTGAGTTTTGCATTTGTACTGGCGTGGAAGTCTTTGATAAAATGCGTTAATTAATACCAAGCCCTAGGCCCCCCACCATTCATTAACGGCTAATGTGACTCCGTTTCGTGAGAGCTCTTCAAAATTTATCAACTTTGGCAGAGATTCTCCAAGAGGGCAAATATTCTGATTCATTGATACCGATTCCCCTGGAAGAGTACATATCAGCCAATCACATATTCTCAGTAGGTGCAAAACTATAACCGAAACCGTGGAGTTCTTGGGGTTAAAAGGAAAATCCTCATCCTTCTTTTCACGTAGTTGATGAATAGGAATAAAATTTCTTTTGGGTTCGACAAGCTTTTCTGAAGAACAAGATAAAATGATTTCTATAGAGTTTTTGATTGAGCTTCCAGTGCTCTGTTAGTTCCTGCATATCAAAAATATTCCCATACTAATAAAGTTTTTACTTTTTTCTATGCATACCTTCAAAAGTATCGCGGAAAATGCCTCCCTTACGAGTAGCATAATTTATTTTTAGGGATCGAGATATATTTCAGTGAACCTTTTTCACTAAGGTGTAAATTTTTAGGTCACTCGGTGCTTTATAGATTTTTACATTATTCTTTACAGAGCCCACTTCCCTACGTGCAAGGGTGAGATTTCCGACCTTGAGCAGCGAACCTTTGAGAACAAGCAATCATACCTTAGGGAAAATAACGACTCTGGAATCTATCGAGTGGCTTATGGGTACGAATTAGGTGAGCCCAATAAAAATATATCCTCATTGGATAGCGGATTATTCTTTCCGAGGAGAAATACAAAGACCTTGAAGATCTCGATTTATAAATGGAATGGACTGTTTCGAAGCATGCCACCACTTCATGTAGGAATTCTCCCTTCAGGTAGATATTCCCAGGGATGGTAAAATTGCTTACCTTGCAAATGTACTGATTACACGTAATAAAATATCCATGTGACAGGCCTTCGACTGCCATCACATAACAATGGGAGTGAAACGACGCAGAAATTCTAACTTTAATAGCAAGAATTTTTCACGAATTCGTAATATAGTCCCCGCTGTGGAATTGTGATATATTTCAGAATAAATTATCACTCGCGAAGGAAGTTACGGTCCGTTTCACGCGACCAGAACCCAGCGCAATTATATTTGAGAGAGTTGAATAGATTGACTTGGGATGTAGGTGGAGTAATTGCCTCGCACTTTAGATTTTGGCCTATCATGACTGCGACACGAGTTTGATTTATAGATTTATGTATTCTCATTTGGGCCTCACGGAGCGGCCACATATCTATTCTGTGACGTCTGGTGTTAGTTATTATCTGGAGATAGATTTCCAGCACCGGCAAGCATCGTATAATGACATCAAATGCAGCCTTAATTGAGTGCAAGTGAACCGGCTAGGGACGGATTCGTATGTCCACCCAACTTTCGTGATTCTATATACAGATCTGCTTGCGTCCACGTAGGTAACAATAAGTGCACCATTACGCACCGTTAACGTATTAGAGAGAAAAAAATCACAAACATGATAGACGAAAATTATTCGTTGACAAGGGACGCCACTGAATCTCCTAGGCCCGATTTCATTTAAACGTGGAGCATTCAAAACTACGAGGTGTATTGTTTGCAGTTACAATTTGCATTGACAAGTCAATCAGTGTTAATTGGCCTTCAATACAATGTGTACCAAATTTACCTTTTCACGCAAGGAGCTCAGCACATTGGTCAATAGGGTGCGTATATTTTCAAATTTTTACATCTGAATATTCAGACGATACCGTGTAGAAACCAAGCATCACTAAGAGCTCAAAAAAGTGGCATATTTTACAAGTTAAATATTTATAGGTTTTGCTTTTTACAGCATCAAAGAGCCATGATGACGCTGTAATAAGAAAATTCTTGGTCGTTCTACTCGTATATTAAAAAAATATAGACCATTTTTGTGATCTCTTTTAAGTTCAAATTTGCATTTCTTTCGTTTGTCGACTTACGTTTGTTTAACAATTTACGATCGAATTGGGGATTTAAACATTTTAATTTTTCCTATGGAGGCTCATTCTTAACGCCAAATATTATCTGCATATTTCTACAATAATTCACAAGCAAGAAGACGTATTTATGTGTAATATTTATTTGCAATTGGTTCCTCAGGAGCCAATCGACGGAAAACGGGAGTGAATATTTTCATATTTGAATGCAAATATTCCGGCTTCTGTCCAATCAATTCGGCTCTCTGAAGGAAAATTCGGCCACCTTGAATTTTCCCCGTTTCATTCCACCTTTCAGAATCATAAAACGAATAAAATAATTTGGAACCAGAAGGTTATTGCCCGTCAACAGCACGATGGATAATCCTCTGTTTTCCTTCGTAGTCGTGGTTTACAAACACTCCTCTAATTGAGGAAATTCGCGTGAATTCATAGAGGACGCCGCTTTGAAACATATTTTGGCCATTATCTTGGTTCCTCGACAAGAACCGGGAAATGCAGTGATCGTGGAAGGGTTCTAACTATGCCTGAAGCAGCCTGCAGTTGTGCAGTGCATGACCTTGCGAGTCTCCCCGTAATCCGTTTCCATCTGAGCCCCACTTTTAAAAGAATCAGCGGCGTAGAGTGCGTTCATTATCCCCGGTGTTTCCCTCTAGCATCCTCTCTCTGCTTCGGGTCTGATCCCTTCCAGCTACAACTTCACGTCGACCCCACCTTCCTTCTCTCACTCCCCTTTTCCTCCGTCTCTATGCTGAGTATTCCTGCCGGTGCGTGAACAAAGCCTGTCGCGCCCAATTAAAAACCCAGAAAATCCAATCAGGGAAACAGGAGATTGCTCTTTCGCCCCCGCACTTTCCTTCCAACCCCCAACCCCCCCCCCCACCCCGACATATCGCCTTGCTCCTTTCCTCCCTTCACCTAAATTATTCTTCTCTCATTTCCTCTTCACCTCCTACTCCCTCTGCTCCCCTTCACGTCACATTCGTCTCGCACTCTGTCTCGAGATCAGCGCACTACCGATGGACGTACGGAATCCCTTTTTAGATAATGTTTTTTATAACTACAAACTTAACGTGAATGTCTTATCGTGAAAATAATTACGATACTGTAGAGCACAGACCCCAATAGTGATTATGATGAGGCTCTTGTTACGGTGGATTTTGAGTGCATCTTCCGTTCAAAACTTTCACGTGCAATCCTTGCCTCTAAGAGTTCAGATAACCATACAGCATATGTTCAAATGTCTATCTCGACACAGTACAATAATGGTTAGCTCCTGCGCCGCTTAGGGTATTGTAATAATCCGCTTAATTGTTAATTGGGATTCAAAATATCATGGGAAATACGAGGCATGGCATTCCGCCTAGAAATTGTTATAATACGGTATTTTAACTTCGACTGCTCGCATGATTTTAATGATGTAATTAAGATTACAGATTTTAAAATTTGCCCAGGAAACTTGAGCTATCATTTCTTTGAAATTTGGGAAAAATTTACACAAGTATTACTATTTTTGTTATTTTATTCATTATATTGATCATCTGTGACATCGTATAGATGAAATCATAAGACACTAGACAGCGTTAACATGAACTTGAATACTACAAGGTTTGTATAAAAACTATCGGTAACAATTTTTTCTGACGTATATGTGAAGTGCTGAATTCATACCGTCGGTTAAGTGTGCGCATGGTCGCAGAACGTATTGGCATTGATAAGATGACAGTGCACGCCATTATCACTGAAAATTTGACCGTACGAAAGATCTGCGCTTAACTCGCCCCGAAGTCTTGGCGGACAACGAAAAGCAGAGTCGAGCGTCTGCTTGCGAAGACCTTCTGCATCGCGACTACTCCCCAACCACCTTACAGTCCCGAATTGGCACCAGCAGACAATTTTCTATTCCCAACAATGAAATCCCTCCTCAAAGGACACCACCATGGGCGTCTAAGTGTCAGCAAAGAAGCTTGCACGTGAACCCTTAAGGACCTTCCGGAGTCCGCCTCCGTCAATTTAATATTATGAAAAATTTGCATTCCTCATAAATGGGTCTTCTTGTTTGACTCTGTTAGTTTTGGGTTGTTTCATCGCTGAAAATCGTTACTATCTTACACTATATTCCGTTTACTACCCCGTTTACTAAAAGGGTAAATACTAGTGGTTAGAGAGTTCAGGGAACTGACAAGTATGAATGAAGTTCGTCACACGTTGATCCGAATCTGTTTTGCATTATCGATATTAAAATTTGAGATATTTTCAAAGTTACTGTATTACTTTATGCTATCATTTCTAAGTACCCAACCTAAAAACAAAAGTCAAATGCTTATTTTGAGATATTCCTTTAGTTTAAAATGCGAAAAAAGTGTTACATGTCACCGAAAGGGGATGGCCTAAGGCATTACAGGAAGATAGAAACGACTGGAGATGGCACGAGCATAGGATCGAACCATTCTGACAATTGAAAGAAAATTTCGATTTAACATTTAATCCAAAGTCTGAATGACTTTGTATTAATATTAAAGCCCGTATACATTCTTTGGAAATGAAAAAAATATTTAAAATCTAGTTAGACTAAAACTCTTTCAAAGACAACGGTAATAGCAATATGATAATTTAAAATAAAGTAGGTAAGTCGAAAAACACGCTACTGAAAAAGTTTTGTGTGCATCGAAGAAAATTTCTTGGGTCCTAGGTCAGATCTAGTTGTTTCACAGCTGGGTTTCGTTTGCTAACTTTGTCAAATTTTACTGCATGTCTGTGATTGCGGAATTCGAGTTACCTGCATCTATGTGGAGCACAGTGATTACGTGCAGGAGCCGGAAAGTCTTCTTCCCGTCAATCCGCTGGGAGAGATGACCTTTCAGATTATACGTTATTATAATTCTTTGTAAATGAACATTTTTCAGGAAAAATCCTAATGCCGAATTATAAATTTGGGTAATTAGTGGATCTATGGAAACAAGTGCTCTCAACAGTGTGTTTTTTACCATTTTAAAATTACTTTACTCTAAATAAAACAGTTTCTGGCTTCACTTGGTGGGAATTCTTCATATTGAAATTAAATTTGAAACACTTCGCTTTTCCACATAAAAAATATTTATTTACGACCTAGGTTTCTTTATGTTATAACATCATCACGTGATGATCATTGATGATGTTATACCATAACGAAACCTAGGTTGTAAATAAATGTTTTTTATGTGGAAAAGCGAAGTGTTTCAAATTTAATTTCATTACTTTACTTTAGTTAAACCGACTGTCTCATCTAGCGCCGTCTTTTGCCTAGGGATTTCACCTATCTACTAGATCTTTGCCAATAAACTGGGCTGGACTATTAACGGGGGATTTTCAAGCAAACGGTATGGGATAGATTCCGGTGTCTTATTTTAAGGAGTTCGTTACCGGGTCAAAGGAAAGTGTGCGATCAGGAATTGAAGGAAGTCCGTTTCTGTCCGCTTGCTGTGAGACCTATACCATTCGTAACACTCGTGAGGACGCGACGTAGTCTATTATTAACGAGGAAGTACTAATATTTTAGGAGTTAAATTGACATATGCTGTACTATTTGACTTAATTTTTTGCAATGATCAAAAGGACTAAAGAGATCTTTAGATTATCCAAATCGAATAAAACACAATGAGGCATTTCTTTAAGGAGTTTAGTTCATTTTTGTTTCGAAGTTTGTCGCTGAAACGACATGATAATTTGTGAAATTCTTTTTCGTTAAATGAATGAAAAGCTTCATGTCGTATGGCACCGTAACGTAAAATTAACTTTTTGCCATGAAATAATATTCGTGGAGTAATCCAGCATTTTTTTCCAGAATTTTTCTTTGTACGAGTACCAAGGAGCAATGATCAGGGTAGTGATATTTAGAGTAAGATTTAATTCCTCCATCCCAAAAATCAGCATCTGATGTTTTCTGAAATCATTGGAGCAGATTTTAATTTAGAGAAATACGAAGCCAAATGATTCCAAGTCGAGAATTAGTTTTCAACTGGGTAGAAAGGGAGTAGGATCTGATTAGGGGTAGATAATCCCACAGATTTGAGCATCGAATCCAATCTCCCGACTGCGTTCCTTGCGAGGGAACGCCGAGGGGTAATGCATTCCAATCGCGCGTTCAGCCCTTTAATAGTCCCTCCTTCGGGTCTCCCTCCCTCACTCCCAATCCCATCCCCTATACAAATCCGACAGTTCCTTCGAAAAAGTGAGCGCTCCCGAAGAAACATTTCCTCCCCTCCACCCTCGTTTTATCTGCATGTTTTTGCTTCCAGTGCCAAAAGCTAATGCCACGTCTGCCATTTCTCCACACCCGCCCATATCCTCCAATGCCTCAAAACTTCCCAAAAGGCATCCCCCTTACCCTCCCGCTTAGTCAGGACCATCCCCCATTCTCACAGTGAATATCCCCCCTTTTCCGACAATGCTCTCCCGTACCTCCCCACGTCTCTCCTCCCCCGATGTCTTCCGGTTCATTTCCGATATACGAAATACACCCTCGCCGTTTTTCCTTTCGCCAAATCCTCCTCGTTTGCATTTTAGATTTTGTACGAGAGGCGCAATGGTGTACCAGAGTCAGCGTGCCGTTGACAGTACTTACCGGCGTAAACGGGTTCAGTCACTGTGGTGAAGGCAGTCATGGTACTCGTGCTGTATCCCATGAGCCACCACAAGAGTGTGCATAAGGGTAGTGCATATCTAATAATATTCAAGTGGGGTCACCCACCATTTCTATGGTAAAGGCGGTATGTATTGTCATAAAACACTTCTTTTTGAAGTTTTTCCGTAAGAGATGGGCAAATGGTGTAAGTGAAACATGTGTTTTAAATAGTATTGTTTTAACGAAAATCTCTTGAGTTGCTCAATCTCGGATTTTCGTCGCTATTCTCACAACAGGAGACCTAGGATGGTTATTTAATGCCGTGGAAGAATATCATTTATTTGTTTGCCCATGTGGTATATTATCCATTTAACATATACTCACTTTCCTGAGCACGTCTGACAAACTGGCCGATTGCTTCTAAAGTTTTTTCTAATATTGCTTATGCTATTTTGATGACTTAGGTTATCTAATTTTAGGTCAAATGTACATTTTATTACATTAGCTGACTTGTTCTCAATTCAAATTTTCTTTCCTTGCAGGTAAGTTCTCTGCAATGATGCCGCTGTCCATATTACGGTTTCATTGGTTATGATGTGAGTAAGAAAATTTCAACTATACTTTAATGCTCAAATGGTACCATAATTTTCATTAAACGCGGATTTATTTTATGAAAATTAGGTATTTCACCCAAAGAAAGTGGCGTAAGTAGTTGAATCTGTGTCTCTGTAAGGTGATTGATAAATTGATGCTGTGTTTTATTATTGCTGAAGGAAATGCCGGCCTTTTAAAAATTTCTTTCTCTTCTGGGTAAATTGTGTGTTTTATAATAGCTGCAGTCACTTTATTTTATAATCGATCGCTCGATCATTTTCGTCAAGATGTCTTACTCATTATATTTCTCAACTTCAAATCATATCTTGATGTTGCTATTAATGTTATGATATTGGTAGGGGTGCCTAAATTATGAATGATGATCCACGGTTATATGCCTTCGTAATTTTCATAGAAATTCTACTATAAACATTTTAAATATAAACTTAGTCGTCTTGAATGATACTTATATTTTAATTATTCTGTACATACGAGGAGGCATGGGAAATAAATGTTATGAAGGTCGCTATAATTATTTTGGCAAGCCAATGAACTTCCTTATAATATGATATGAATTAGACCAAGTGTAACCCTAAGATAATATGGTTATTTGAAAACAAATTTTGAAAGCTAATAATGTTGGTATCTCGAAATCTTTAATAATGATACCGAGTCAAAGGAAATGTGAAGTTTCCATATTTGACTGATTTACCACCAAATATTTTATGTACATGTTACCCCTGGTATTATGTTGCCATTAAATCGAATTGAATTATATTAATGCAAAAAGTAAATCGAAGTCATTGCTTTTGGTAATGGCATCGCTACTTAGGAAGACGAAATTCAGGACATCATTGAGGAATTATTTAGCTACATTATGGGGGTAGGCTAAAAACGAATGCACACGTGCTTGTAGACTACAAACAGAATGACCGTCAGAAGCACTCCTGGTGGCATGTAGAAGTAACATTTTTCCTCAACACGCATGCGCAATTTTGAGGTCGTCACAATCATCCAATGTATTTTGAGAAGCGGTAGTATGGAGGCGTGTCTAATGCTATGTCAACGCGACTTTTTTCGAATCCAGGACTTAACAGCTCCCTTCACCTCATCGTCCTAGGTGTAATGATCACCCTTGAGGTGTATCTTCAGTTAAGGAAAAAAATCGTAAGGCGCAAGATCGGGAGAATAAGGACGGTGTGGTATCGGTTGAGCGCGAGGTGTGTGGTGAGACGGGGTAGTACCCATCACATCGGCACAGATTCTACGGTATCCCAATTGTTCAATAATGAAGTCGACACGTTCCTTTGATATTTCAATATGGTTTACGACATGCTTTTCAGTGATTCGCCGGTCATTTTGAATCAAATATTCGACGAGTTTGCTATGTTTATCATCTGTGATCGGCGGTCTGCTGCGTGTTTCAACAACAATTATGGCTTTTCCAGGCTCACAACCATGCACTTTTACTACCCATCGGTTTACAGTAGACCTGTCAACAGCATGGTCACCATAAACAGCCTTTCAACGACGATGAGTAACTTTTTCAGCAGTTAAAAATGCGATAACAGCACGCTGTTTAACTCGCGTTATCATGGCACTAGAACACGTCTTCATACTTCCGCTTCTCAAAATACACTGAATGAATGTAACGACATCAAACCTGCACATCGTGTTGAAGGGGAATGTTACTTCCACATACTACCAGGAGTGCTTCCATAGGTCATTTCATTTGTGGTCTACAAGCATGTGTGCATTAGTTTTCAGCCTACCCTCGTATAATAGTACTGATTTTAATATTCTACGCACGATATGTACCTCGTGTACTCAAATTTCAAAAAATTGTAACTTTTATTCAAGAGTAAGTATTCAGGTTATGCATACAAGTCTTGTACATGTATAGCGACATCATTACTGGTAATTTATTTCATCTACCGTTCAAACGCAAAATATTTTGGACTGTCTCAGCTCTTTTGAATATTAAGTTTCGCGTGGACTTCCTACTAAGCTTATCTTTACATCTTCACTTATCGCTACCGTCATCAATCCATATCATGCATTTCCGTGATCAGCCAATGCAATTCTCCTAATATTTTTACCACAACTGGCACATTTTCCCCCAAAATACTCCAAAACATGTGAGTTGAAATATCTGTTCTATATATTTTATTGCCTCGTACTGATATGTTTAACTTTACCTTCCTGCTTCTAGAGAACCCCATTACTTTGGTTATCTTATGGCTAATAAGCCTTATTCACTTCTTCGATCATAGCCCCTGTAAAGTTCATAACGATCTACATCTACATCAATACCCTGCGAGCCACCAAAAAGATGTGTGGCACGGGGTGCAGCACCAGGAGGAAAGGGTAAGGGATGAGGGGGTTAGGGTTTGTCAAATAGATGGTGAAAGGTGGGGGGAACCTGCAAAAAAATACATAAATATACTCGTATAACCATGCGCAGTCCCTATCTTGTAGGTTAATACTTATTGTGTCGAGCTGACACGTGGGGGATTTCGATTACAAGCATTCTGGTCTCTTATTGTTCCTGGAAATAATGACCATTTAAACCTGCCAGTCTTGCAGTCTATCTCTCTAATCTTATATTCGTGATCTCTCCGCCCCTAATACGTTAGGATTCGTATTATGTTCTTAATGTCATCGGAAAAGGACCCATCTTTAAATGTTTTTAATAAGTTTAATTTTATTGTAAACGCCGCTGTTTAAGGGAACCCCCAGCCTAAATTTTCTAGCGAAGTAGTTACGCTACTGCGTAACGATAACTGCGATCCCTTGGTTGTTTTGTGAAATTTGTTACTTGATCATATTGAAATCTTACTTGATCAACGTTGTCTACCATTATCTCCAGCTCACGATCCTTCCATACCATTCTTTTGCCATTTTCTCCGCGTTTAAATTAAAAATCAGCAAAAATAACGGGCACGCTGTCATACTTCCCGTAAGTATCACTGCCAATTCTTCTTCTCGTTCGGTTACTTTTGCCTGTGCCGTCTGGTTCCATTTATGTTTTTAATAAGCCACCTATTCCTATAATCTACTCAGGCAATACACGACACATCCGTCAGAATCCTTCTCTGTTTTCTTCAAACACCTACTCGAAATCCACGAAGCTCACAAAAGCATCCTTGATTGTTTCCTACATTTTTAATGTTCCTATTATTTCAGTGACATCACAAGCCCTTTTAAAACTAAAGCTGATTTTTCCATGCATAATTTTTTTCAGTACTGCGCCACCTTATATTAAGGGTTCTCAGTAATAAATGTATACAAGTACATGAGAATATAATTTTAACGTCCTAAAATTTTCAAATAATATCGCTCTACCCTCTTTTCGAATAAATCAAATTTATATTATGAAGTTCTTCGACTAAATTCCTTCCTCATGTTTCCTTAATATTATTAGTAATTATGTGGTAATGGAATTTATTTCTATTTCCTTGATTGATATAATTTCTCTTAGCACATCGTCTCCGTCGCTTATTTTAAATCCTTGTATGCATTCCCTTTCTTTTTCTACGATAGTGTGCTAGTCCGATCACCATAAAATTCCTCTAGGAATTCTTTATGGTATTTTCTCTGGCCTCTTTTATCTTCGGTATAGGGTTTTCTCTCATCCCTCCTGGCAATACTCAAACATTTTTATCGAATACTTTCACCTTTTTCTAGTCCATTGAATTTCGTAACATTTCCGCATCTCTCTTTTCACCAATTATTTATTTCTCCGAATATTGTTCCCCCCCATATTTCTGTTAGCAATCTATTAATTCCTTCTCACTTCTATACTCATATAATTTCTCCTTTAATCCAATGTTTCTTAATTCTCCCAATTCTGATCGTACCCTTTTTTGATCTTTTACTCCGTTTACTAGGTCTGCCCACCTTCCCTCAACAGCTCCAATTTATTTATAATCGATAGATTTTCATTAAGATTTTCCTAATAGTCCTTCCTTTTTACTTCCACTAATTAATCAAATTTCCAGTAATGCAATCCCCAACCCCTTCTAACCCTTAATTATTTTAAATGGTATTTCATAATAACTTAATTATGCTTCAAATCTGCGTCCGCCTCTGGGGAGCTGATAGAGTTAACGTTACCGTTACCAAATCCGTGTCTCACCGTGTTGGTGAAATCTAATTGGTACCTACTAGTCTCCCCCGGCGTCTTCGTACCTATGTCCACGATAGTGTTTGAACCAGATCTTAGTTGTTATCAAAACTTCTTCTGCACAACTCGATTGCTTTCTCACCATGTTCATCCGTCATTCCTAAACTGATCTATTCTGGCCACCCTCCAATCCTTCCCTTTGCCTACGACCGCATTCCAATCCTTCTTCCCTCCCAAGTGTTTCCTTCCATGCACGATCCCCATTATTTCTTTAAAGTGATCACACAGATAATATACTTCTTCGTCCCAGTGACTTTTTTCTTGTCGGCATGTTCGCCTGGTGTACCACATTATAGACTGGGCCCGCTTTTATCTCTCCAATCAAATTTTATCATTCACCTCTTCTATATCCACTAGCCTACTAATTGCCTAATCAATACCAAGGATTATTTACGGTGACTTCTCTCCCTTCCGCTATAAATTACTCTCTAAATATAGCACCAAAAATCCCCGCTGTCTCTCCATCTCTTCTCACACTTCCCCTCTTCAATTTCCTCTTGATGTGTCCGTAATTTCTCGTCCTTAACATGTGCCTAACAATGCGTATCCGTTTAATAACACTTGCAGTACTTTTCTGAGTTTTCTTTGGGTTTTTCAGTTTTTCTATTTCTGAGTTCGACACCCCTGATATCGTAGCTGCCAGGATCGTTATCCTTTTCTTACCGTCCACATAGTCATAAGAAAGAGAATTGAAGCAGTTTCCCGTTGCCTTCCTCAATTCTCTTTTTAACCTATCGCCATCTCTTAAATAGTCGACCCCTCAGGGATGAGAAGCCTTTCCTGCCGCCTCAATGGAATAGACGTTGCGTGGACTACTTTCCGTTTGGCCTCTACCCTTTGACCTATCTGGCACGAGTGACCCAACCAGAAACAATTATCACTGCCCAAGTAATATACAGGGTTGCACCCAAAAGTGGTAGGATTGATTTTCTCTGGCGCGAACGGAGCGGTGGAGGGGGGTCTGCCTGGCAGTGTAAGGTGGAAGGGGCTCTTAGCAACAGACCGACACCAACCTCAGTCTCTTGCGGGCTGTCGTTGAGTGAGGACACCGTTTTTAGTGAAGCAAGTTTTTTGTCCGCGTCGAAAAACAAAATGAATCTGAATTTAGAGCAACGTTATTCCGTGAAGTTTTGTGCGAAACTCGGGAAGACGGCAACTGAGACCCTCGATATGATCAAGCAGGCTTATGGGGACACTGCCTTAAGCCGTTCCACAGTATTTGAGTGGCACAAGTTGTTTACAGAGGGTAGGGAGCTCGTTGAAGACGACCATCGCTCCGAACGGCCGTCGACGACAAGAACCGACACGAATGTGGACAGAGTGAGGACACTGCTGAATACAGACCGACGCTTAACCAGTGAAGAAATTGCAGACCAGTTGGGTCTGTCTGCATCCAACGTCCAACGCATTATTTCATAGGATTTGGCCATGCGCAAGGTGTGCGCCAAGATGGTGCCGAAAATTCTGCCATGGCGCGCTCGTCGTAAGACAGCTCCTGGCCAAATACGGCGTTGCCACGTTGCCGCACCCGCCCTATTCTCCCGATCTGGCACCACCGGACTTCTTCTTCTTCCCCCTGATGAAAAGACAGCTCAAGGGACGACGTTTTGACTCGATAAAGGCCGTTCAAGAGGCTTCGACGAGGGTCATCAACGGCATCCCCAAAGAAAATTTCCAGCGGGCGTACGGGGAATGGGAACAACGTTATACTAAGTGTGTAGCAGCTCAAGGAGCATACTTTGAAGATTATTAAGTGGATGTAAGTATAGAAGATACGTAAGTACGAGAAGATACGTAAGATATGTAAGAAAATACTGATCCAGAATTCTACAACCGCAAAATTAGATCCTTGAAGAAAAAACTGAGAGTGATTCACAAAAAACGGAACGAGAGCTCGGAATGGCTCATAATTTACAAAAAATTAGTTCGTGAATTGAATAGAGAAAAGAAAATAGCCAAAGATAGTTTTCTACGGAAAATAATCGGGATAGATAATGGAAATAAATTTTACAAGTACCTCCGGAGGAGGAAAGGCAACAGGGAAAACATAACAGCTTTAAAAAAAGAGGATGGGACACTAATCGTTGATGATAAGGAAAAGGCTAATACGTTTAATAATTGGTATGCAAGTGTATTTAAGGTTATGGTAAATAAAAAGGATCCTGTAGATTCATCTCTGAGTCAACAAGGAGGCGAAAAAATATTAAATACCAAAAGTATTAAAACGACGAGCGCAGAAATTTATAAAAAAATTATGAAAATGAGGGCAAATAAATCAAAAGGGCCAGATGGTATCTCAATTGACTTGCTTAAATTGGGCGGTAGTGTAGTTTCAAATTATATAAATCATTTATTCAATGTTACCTTAAACAATAATGCCCTGCCAAATGCTTGGAAGGAGGCATATGTTACGCCAATTTTCAAAGGAGGAGATAAGGCACTAGTTGATAATTATAGACCGGTAAGCTTGACATCAGTTGTATGCAAGCTATTAGAAAAGATAATGGCTGATTATCTCTGGGACCTGTGGGAGAGTGAGAATTGGTTGTATAGTCGCCAATACGGTTTTAGAAAAGGGCACTCTTGTGAAACTCAGCTATTAGGGTTCTGCCAAGAAATGTTCGACTCTATGGATGCGGGAATAGAGGTGGATGCTATAATAGTCGACCTGTCAAAAGCCTTTGACAAAGTTGACCACGATCGCTTAATGCTTAAGATGGGCCAATTGCCACTACACACAGATGGAAGAGTAATCTCTTGGGTCAGAAATTTCATGGAAGGTCGAACACAAAGGGTAAAATTAGGAGAAGTGTATTCTGAAAAAGCAAGGGTAACATCGGGAGTCCCACAAGGAAGCGTACTTGGCCCGCTATTGTTTTTAATATATATAAATGATCTCCCAATAAATATTAATTCTCAGTTAAGACTTTTTGCAGACGACTGTATTATCTACAGGAAAGTCGAAAATGACAGAGACCGTGACAAACTTCAGAGGGACATTAATAAAATGGCTGATTGGGTGACAAAAAATGGGATGGATATTAATGTTAACAAATGCAAATCCATCACTTTTAGCAATAAGGTAAATGGAAACCATAGGGAATATAAATTCTCAGAAAATGTCATTCCTAGAAGTGATACTGTCAAATACTTAGGTGTATATTTAACTAAGGACTTAGGGTGGGGGCTAAATGTGGAGTACATCTATAAGAAAGCTTTCAAAACTCTTCATTGGGTAATGAGAAACCTAAAAGGGAGCGTTAGAGCAACCAAGGAGAAGGCTTATCAGACCCTAGTAAGACCAATTTTAGAGTACGCTTCTCTTGTATGGGACCCTCATGAAGAAGGTCATATTAAAAAACTGGAAAAGGTGCAAAGAAAAGCTGCCCGATATGTACTGGGGAAGCATAGGAGGATGGAGAGTGTGTCTGACATGCTAGAAACGCTGGGCTGGGAACCTCTAGAATCTAGAAGAAAAGTAAGCAGACTTTGTGGAATGTTCCGAATTTTGAAGGGGGAGAAAGCTTGGGCAGATCTTAGGAAAGAGGCGGGGAACCCAAATTTTATAGGCAGAAATGATCACAAATTTAAGATAAAATGCCGGGCACAGAGGACAAATAAAAAAAAATTTTCATTTCTAAATAGAACAATTGTTGAGTGGAACACCTTACCTGCAAAAATATTCGAGCCCTTTCCTAACAGAGTGTATACTTTTAAGAATAGATGTAAGGTATATATGTAAAAATTTCATTTATGTGTGGTGTATGGTATTATATGTTATAGCTTAATTTTTTTTATGTATCTTTTTTTTTCTTGCTGGTTAATGGTTGTAAATGGGATGGGGATTCACTTGTTTTGTTAAAGAGATCTGTGTTTGTCTGGTTTTATGTATTATATTTTGCAATTGTTTGGGACTTGTGTGCCACCTGACAGTGTCTATTAGCACATGTGTATTTATAATAATAATAATAATATCGTCAATAAAATTCTAGTAAAAAAATCAGTCCTACCACTTTTGGGTGCGATCCTGTATCTTTTTGACGCATTTGATACGCAGGCACTGCCAGGGCGTTAAGGTAGTAGTCAATGGAGGAGTAGAGTAGTAAGAGGTACAAATATATAATTCAATTAATTATTTACCTTAAATGTATTGTATTTCAATACCAATTAATTGAAGAAGCAATATTTTCAAAATATTCCAAATGATATATTTGAGGAATCAATTTTATCTAAATATTCCTATTAATTCGTTTGTTAGATTGATAATAGATTATCATTTCCAAAGGGGAATGAACAATTTATTTTTGTTTAGAAAGGCCATTTATTGCTACTGTCAATCACTTTCTTGGGTGTTATAACACCGAACAGAAATTTAGGCCCTGAATAAGCATGATGTCGGAGATAGGTTTTAGTTTCGCGTTTGAAGGAAATTTTCAGCAAAATGCGTAAAGCTACTCATTTGTCATTCTTCACTTAGATCTGTGATATCCGTTGGGAGAAAGGCTATTATGAAAAATAAATGTGGAGGACGACAGTTTACTATTATCTCCAGCGGAGAGAATATGAAACGATTTAATTTTTGAAAAATTCTATTTAGAACTACAAACGTCCCTCTATGTGTGTCGGACTACATCTTCAAAACTGTAGGGCGTAATTCATGTTTACAAATATATCTTTGCTTCTCACGTGGCTAATTTTTATGGAGGATAAAGAACGATAAATGTAACGCTTATAATTCACTCAGTATAATGTATTTTGTTTTCCTCTTTGACGATTTTATTCAATGTAATCACAGCGTGATATGCAATTTTAATAATTGATATAAAAATATATGACTGCATTAAATCGCACACTGAGCGAAAAAATGCTTTCTCTGGTTCGTGCGGATTTTTACACCTCAAGCAACTAGGCGGAATGGTCCATTTTTCTGTATGAACACAGAAGCATTATCTTTTCGCAGGGAACATACAGTTGTGGAGTGCAGTTGAAGTAAACGTCAACTCTCTCCTGTAAAACTTTGAAACTAAATGTAAACTCTCTCTTGCAAGACGTCGGTGGTGGAATGTTACAAGATTCTCAGTTGCTATAAAGAGAGAAACGGATCATATAAGCGTTTTCAGCTTTTGTAACACAGTAGCGGATGGTGAACGAGCACATTATTCATACTTATACGAAAACAGGATATATATAAATTCCAAACTTATGATTAGTGCATTGCGAGATCCATTCATTGTTTCTTTTTATTTATGTTTTTTCTGCATTACGTTAGCCATAACTTTATCTTTTATTTTATTTAAAAAAATTCTATTTCCTAAAGCTTTGATGTACCTTCTCCTCGTATTAACAACCTGCAGAGCTCAAATAGCACGCGGGTAACACAAAATACTCGAAATCGCATATCATATAGCGTGTGATGGTAAAGGTGTGGTTGGTAATCTTTAAGTGTCATTGTATATAAGAGCATTTTGTCTCATATCTGTTCTTTTGTGTGTACGACACGTATGTGCATTGTAAGAGTGACCGTTGGCCAGACTTGACCGTTGCCACTAGGACAATGGCCTAATTGCAACGGGATATAATAATAATAACTAAATAATCCAATATCAGGCATTTTTCTTTTTGGAAAAACAATATTTTCCTTTTCCAGTTAATATTAACTTCTACTGAATTCCTAAATAAACCTCCCAAGACGCGTTGATAGCATTTATTCGCCGCTAAATTAAAATAACTCTATAAAGTTACTAAGAATAGCGTACTTGCGGACTGCTGAATTTTATCACATTTTTGCCTTACATTTTTGAGGGGCTCAATTCCGAGCATTCTGGGTACTTTGGTATGCCCTTTGAAATGCGACTAAACGGATTACCTTAAAATGTCAGGGTAAAAGTCAATTTCAGATCACCAACTAAAAAAACAGTGATAAAATCGGAACACTGAATTTATCATAAATAATATAAATAGTCTTTTTCACTTGCAGGTTTATATGCTTTTTATTTTTTCATCCCGTTTTTGTTCAGCAGCGGACAGTGTGTACGAATTCGAATGGGCAATATGTATTAGGTAAAGTACACGAGCCCCCCCCCTCCTCGTGGCCATTTCAATTTTACAATGGAAATACATATTTAAAACGGCTCAGGAAATCTCCCAGTGGGGTTTCAACGAGAATTACTCTTTTATCTATCAGGCACGTTCCACCGTTGTGAGTCATGGAGTCATATATGCTCCAGTGATTATAAAATTTCATCTCGATCACGTCATTTTTTTTATTTCGTAAAATATTAAAAGGAAACGTTTCGTTGGGGAGCTCGAGAGAGATATTTCCGCGGAAAGGGCTTTTTCGGGGATGGGGAAATCTGGGAAGCTCTATTGTAGATGAATCCCGCCAGATTCTCCCTTCCTCCGTCCCTCCTCTCTCAGTCTCCTTTGTCTCCACCACCACCACCCCGGTCCCCTTTTCCTTCGCCTCAACGAACGTCGAGAAGAAGGGGAGAGATTGTGAGAATCTCTCTGCTCAACTCCTCCGTTCCCCTCCGTCCCGTCCTCAAACAAACAGAAGGCCTTCCCATCCCCATCCGCGCATCCACCTCTATCGTGCTCTCCTTCACAGTCGAGCTTCCCATCCTGCGTAAAAGAGGTGGCAGCTTCGTCAAGCATCGAGTGAGAATTGGAGGAGGATGGCGGGATTGCCGTTGGGAGGGGTTTTAACGCTCGAAGAAATTAACGCTGACGCTCCCGTTTCGTCAATCTCATTGGGACGAGTGGGTGTCGGGAATGCGGGAGAGGGGAAGAGCGGTGAAGGACACGCACCTTTCAAAGGGGCGAACACGAGGGGGTGGTGGTGTTTGACGGTGGAAATTGTGTAAAATCATTAGGTCGGGAGGGTGAGTGTTGGAAAAATGCGGATGGCACCTCCATACCGTTCTTCCTCCCAGGATTAGATTAAAAAAGCAAGCAGTGGTGAAATGCACGAATCCGATGGAATAAGTGAGCGTACGCGCGTGGAACATTGGGTGACACTTGACCGTTCGAAAGTGTAAAATACGAGTATATAAAACCCAAGAACGAGTGAATCGTAAGAACAAAAAAAAGGATGTTTAGCTCTTACGGAAATTTTCCATATTAGCGCAATAGGAACTTTAAAGTAGCGTTGTGGTGTAACAGTAGGATTTGTGCCCATTGTCATGTTAGATCCATTTGGCTAATGCGAAAAGGGTTCTGGGTTCACCCTGGGTGAAAACACTTTTTGGTCAACCCTGCCGAAATTTGAGTCTGGTAATTTTCTGAATATAGGAACTTTTTGGGCAGCCGCAGGTAAAAAGAAAGGACTTACCATCCATAGCTTGCAAATATGATGTTTATGTGATAAAGATTTAGTTTAGGTCCTAACTCAATTCTTTTGTGTCAAAATCAAGCCTAAGGATGATTTTCATTGTGGTAGACATTTTACTTTCTTAATCCAAAGAGATAAAAATAACTATAAATCACAGAAACGCATTAATTCCAGATATTATAGAAATATCTAAGTATTTAAATCTCGGAAAGTGATGTGCGATGCGGTATGAGTAAAACTATTAGCCTAATCCTAGTTTTCCCGCTACGACATGGTATTTCGTGAAAATTTTCTAAAATTCCCTTATCGAGTTAACATGAGTGAGATATCCGCAGCCTGGTATAAAGAATGCGCCACGAAAATCTTAACTCATGACATTAAATTTCACTTTGAAGTGGTAATGTATCTGAAAAACTTTGATTTATATTTCTTCAATTGGTTTATTCTATATGCTATATACTTCATTGGTTTATTGGAATGGAAACACGATTGAATTCATTCATTCGCGGTATCCTTAAACCGTGAAACAGAAGCAAATGTAGCTGCGCTATTTTTAGCATTTGGAAAAGGTGTTTACCGTAGTTATTAACCTGATACAAAAATCAAAAATACTGAAGCAGCGAAATATTAGAAAATACAATATAAATGAATTAAACAAAATACGCAGTAAAGCTAAATTACTTGTGAAAAAATATTGTTATGAAAAAAAATTAGTGTTAATAATTTACTGGAACACCCAGAAAGAGATCCGCTGAAGATAGTCCTACAACAATAAAATTCCTTACCAGGACGACTATTGGAAAGTTATTTACCCGGGAATTTAGCGTTGGAAATAAGAATAATATAGCTATCCTCATTGTTTTCATAGACGATAGCACGAGGTTTTCAGGGAAATAGATTCCTGTATATCAATGTAAAACGTTCTTATTCTAAGTAATATTTTGCATAACGATCAGTAGAAAATAATAGACAGTACTCCTTGAAAATGAAATATCTCTTATTTTGCCCTGACTTAATGTTCTAATTTCAAAATTCCTGGTGACAAAACACTGAGGGTAATCATTTACCTTTTACTTCATGCTGTGAAAATATGCTTAAATGTATTATAAATCATATCTCATCTTTTTGGGATAAATTAAGCATGTTTTGTATTGATCACCAAATTATCATCTAATTTTAAATTCAGCACATGGTTAAAACACAATTCTGCCATATCAGTTGATAATATCCGTGGAAGATTTACGGATCTAGTAATTAGATTAAAATACCTATCAGATTTTGTTTTCATAAGAATGAAATTCACTTCCCAGCAGTGTTCCCACGACGCAATGAATAACTACCTCGCCATCTATTTTCAAGTGCTGGTGAGTCACATGAGACCAACTATTATAATTGAGAAATGATATCTATATCATTGTCGGAATTGTAATGGTATGTGGAAGTTCAATTTGAATCCAAACTCATACGGAACTTATAGATGGGTAGAGAGGAGTAGAACGAAAAGAGAAAGATTACCCGCCGACGAAGAAAAGGTTTTTAATTGGGAGCGAGCAAGTTTCAAAATTTTGGGGATTTGTGAAGGGAATTCTTCTGGGATTTAAAAGAGGTTTTGAGGTCTTTCAGATTACGTACAGAATTATTTTTTATTTGGCAGGGTAGCGAGATAAGAAAGGAATGAAGGGAGATTAAAGATGATGATGAACAGTGGTATGGCTCATCGGGGAACGTCCTAGGAGGTTTGATTTTTATGTGGAATCAAAACAAAGATGTTTCGTTAATCATGGTGGTTAACGACGCAAAACCCTCGGAAGTTAAGTCGGTTACTATGGAATGAACTCCTAAGGGTGAAGAATTTGTACATTAGGACTGCAGGAATGCGAATTTCCTCATATTAATCTCAAAGTATTGCTCTAGGTTCAGACTGTATTGACTATTTGTAATGAGTCTTCAAATATTTTAGGAAATCTGGTATGATCCTGTGAAACTTTACATTCTCGTTTAACTTTTCCTTTCATTGTGTTCTTCTTACTAGATGTACTTTGATCACTGCGTTATATCTTTTCTTTGCAATTCTCCATCCTCCTTATCGCCTTTTTGAGTAGGTAGCGATGTAGAATCTTCTGAAGCGATAACATGCATAGCTATTCAATACGATTCAACTACTAAGCGGTCTTGACAACTATTCGCGATAGGTATTGCATTTTCCGAACATATAGTATTTAGTTATATTTTGCTCTCCGCCGTAAGTATTAAGGCTTTCAACGTAAAATACAAATGCATTAATTAACTTTTTATGTTAATAATTGGTGAAAATTTAAAGGGCTCCGGAAAATGAACTCGACATTGAAGAGGAAAATAAATTACTTGTCATTATTTATAATAAAACTTTGTTGTGTTTGACATATGAGCCCATTATCATCTTCCTATTCACAATTTATTTGTTTCATTGATTTCATAACAATAATTATTTATTGAATAAGCTATATCATCGAAAACCCATTCTCCACTCTGACGGTTAATGGAAACGGTTTAGGGGCAACATGGTTATGAATATTTTTTATTGCCATTATTACCTGGTAGGTATTAAGTAAACAATTTTACATATGCGCTATGCTCCCGAAGGAAGTTTCGTCGTTAGCTATCCTGATTCTACAGATATTGGTGTCATGTTAAATGCACACTTCTGCTGTATTAAGCACGAAATTAGTCGAGGCATAGTTATATTTTGTGTAATTACATAATACATAGCACACGTGGTCAATTAAAATCCGAAGCCATAATACATTCTTCAACAGTCTGCTCAGTCACATAATTGGTGAGTCGTGATAATCCGTATGGGATAAAGATAGTGAATGAATGATAGCATTTGATTGGTATGCATAGGGTTTAAGATTCAAATTTAAGTGATAGCTATGAGCACAGGCAGCTTATTAACCATTATTCCTCTTATTCTCAGGAACCACAGAGATCTGTTATCCCAGGAGTTAGTGGAAGGGTATCCAAAATTTCTTCCGGATGCGGTTTTTGCGTGGATTTCTTGAAGCCATTAAACATTGATCGTCATCTTTGTTTAATTATAGTTACTAAGTGTTAACCTGTGTTGAGGTTTACTATTACTTATTTGCGAATTAAATTCGCTATCACTTTGGAAAGTTTACTGTAAAACAAACGGAAATAATCTAAATGCAATAATACTCATGAAATAAACTGGACAATGATGAGAACGAATATCAATGTCGTTAAAATCGCAACTAAGATTTTTGTCCAGCAGAGTCACTCAAGTCTCATAGAGGGCATTTTTTTGCTCTCTAGTTTTAAGGGTTCTACAACCCGAGAAATCCGAAAAGGTAGTCAAAAATTGATTATTTCACCTGATAAGTCCTTATTCGTGGGTTTAGTATCCATATTCGGCATCTTCCACATGCGCGCCTGAGTGAGGCATTGTTATGCAACGTGCGTAGTGGTCGCGGACTTAAATGCTTTTCTTCTAGGCGGAGGGATCCATCCACCCTTCACTTCTATGTTCTTTCCCACCCATTTTGATAACTGTGGGAACATTTTCGGAATCGCGAGAACCGCAGACGTTGTGGGTCTGGGGAATATTTACAAGCCCTTGGCTGGCGACACCGTTCCTACTGATTCCCCCAACCCCACCCCTTTCTCCCCCCCGCGGTCTCTTCTCTTCTTCCCCCCTCTCAGTAGCCCTCCTCCCCAGCCAGAAAACGCCGCGCCGACTCCGTGGCATTGAAGGGCGCCAACCCATCCCCGTGGGTGTGTCGGTGGGAGTGTGTGTGTGTGTTGCGTTCGGTTTGAGCGCCACGGCGCTTCTCGTTCTAAATATGTTGCGCTCTCTCATCCTCCGCCCTGTGGATCCTCCTACCTTAGTCGTGTTGTTTTTGACCGCGTGGCGGCTAACTGGCCACCGTGCTTATTCGCTTTGCCGGCGGTCAGAAATTTACCATTTTATTTTCCAATTTTTATTTACCCCCCTTACAAAAATGGGTTTATTCAAGCCATTTAGTCAGGTATTTAACGCCCTCACATGATAATCCAAGAGGTCCGGGACAAAATGTTTACCAGGAAAGTGCAAAGTATATTCGAAAAAAATGGTGCCTAATTTGCAAGGTCTAATTAAAAGTGTGGTGCCCATGTTTGTGTAGATTTAGAGTACAGCAATTTCCAGGTTTTCTCGTCATTAGTTTTAAGCACGGCCCTAGAATGACTGTTTAGGAATTCTGGCTGCTAGTTTCGTGGTATATATCATGGCATTTTCAAGACAGTATTTATTTTAGTAGGGGTTCTTCATCCTCTATTAGAACGTACAGAGTTTGATTCTCATTACGCTCGGCTTACGACTTTTTTGTTAGAAAATGCTTATACAAACTGAACGCCACGCGAGATACTCTACAAAAATTCTGTCTTGTTAGAATGCACAACCATTTATTCTCCTTACGGTTGTTTAGCTTGCGACTCACTTTGCTTCGAAAGATATTCACGTCCAATTAGACGTAGTAGATCGACACATAGCTGGGTCAAACTCGACGTTTTCGCAAACCTTAGTTGATTCTGGCAGGCAAGTAACCTAATCTCACAAATTTCAGATAAGAGATCATTTGCATCAAGTTATAATCGCAAATCGCCGTGCGTCGCCATTCATGCCAGGACTACTCGAAATTTGTTAGCCAATCGGGTCGGTAATTTTCTCCTTGGTGCAACAGACCGTTCTATGGTTTCCAACTCGACGCTTTTGGCAAATGTCTCTCCTAAATGTTCATTGATTAGGATATTTTAAGCAGGTTATCCTTGTCTCTTTTTAAATATATCCTCGGTCATTTATTTCTCTTAAGATATAATGAAGATATAATGAATATGTCTTGTTTAAGGCCTCGTGACGGCCTATATTGGGCTCAAGTTGAGATAGCAGCGTAAATTCAATTATTATTATTCAAATATATAATTTAATGTGTATTCTAATCTTGGAGTAACTGATAAAAAATTAACGGAGGTATGCTTTATTTGAGAAGACTGACACAAAGTGATGGAAGTCACGCCGCATTTCGGAGCAGAACGTATGTTAGTATTAGGTACAGTATCTATATCCGTCCGTCAGGGTTAAATCCCTCCGTGCCTAGGGGCAACATAACCATAACAATTTTTGGAAAAAATAATGACATAATCGCTGTGGTAAAAAATATTAGATTTACAGATGCATTAGTTGACTGATGTCGTAGCACGCTGAAGGCAGTCGCCACAAACAGAGTGGTCCCTTGGGAAACTCCCTTTTCCTCTCCCCTCTGGTTTTATTGAAGCTGAGTCATTGGTATATTTATGTATATATTTACTAAAGTAAACGACCGCCTTGGACTCCTTGCGTTGTAGAGGTGGCTTCTAAGGATAGCGTAGTGGTGGGGGGAAGAAAGTTGAAAACACGTCGGCAGGGTTGAGGGACGAGATGGAGGAGTTTAAAAACTTCCTTGGCCTACCTTGTCGTTAAAAATTTCGGAGTAAACATGTCCGTCTCTTTCCTCCACTTTCCACCCACCCTTTGCGCCCCCTCTCCAATGTACCTGCTTCTCCAGCGTACCTGTCCTTCCGCTCCACTCTGGAGAGGATGGATTCCACGACCCTTCCCAGCGGCCCCTCCCCTGTGGGGACCCATCCCCGGAGTGAGAAGCCAAGCCGTTTCTCGGTCGATCGTCACGTTGAGGTGGGAGGGGTCGTCTGGGCTCCCCCGCCTCTTCTTCTCACGGCGGCGATCCCGACAAATTCGGTATGTTCCTTCGTGCCTTTCATCCCGCCCGCCCCCTCCCAATCCAAAACCCCAAGATGCCTCCTCTCGCCGCTTTGGCACACCGATTCCTTCACTCGTTCTCGACCCTGCGTTGAATGTGGCAAGTTCACTCGAGACGAGGTTTTAGTTTTCCTTTGCACATTTTGTTATTTTTTTAATACCTGGAGTATATGAAGCAGAGGAGTTTGGAACGAGAATTAAGTGAATGGCGTAATGGATCGGGTGGTCCGCGAACCCATCAAGTCGTCGCCGAAAAAACACGCGTGGTATGTTTTAAATGTCTGTATGCAACGGAGGTACGGCATTTATCCTTAATTGCTAATACTCAATTGCTAAATTGAGGAATACTACGAACTAGAAATCTCGCAGCATGTGTTTCGATCCACTAGATAAGAACAACAGTGCAACTAACACTTTTTTATTTATTTTGAAAATATTTCTCATCCCCGATTCCTTTCGGACGATAGAATTACCATCATTAGTCGTGAAATAAAGTGGGTGAATATGCTAAAATGTATAAATAAATCTCATTGAAAGTAAAATTGTGGCAAACAAATTTTCTTGCATGTTTTTAGGAGTCTAATAAACTTGTGGTAATAACATCCACCTACATGAAGATGCAACATGATTGATCTTTTGAACCATATCCAAGCTCACCATTATATATGATGTTCAAATTATTGGTAACATTATACGTTTCAAGGAAGTGTGAAATGATACGCCCAACTGGTTGATTAGTGGTAATTAATTACAATTGTTTCTTTATCAACAGGAACAGATGAAAGAGGAAGTTTAGGAAGATACATTTGTAAAATGTTTTTCTCCCCCAGGAGAGGGAGTTCAATTCAGGCGTATCCAACATTTAGTTTCGGGGAAAACCTCCAAGAAAAATATTCAAGACGAAACAAGCGTTGGTGTTGATAAAAGCGATTGAGTTACGAACAAGAATTGATGAGAAATCTCATGGAGACGCCGAGCAATGATGCCTCTGAACCGTGCTATTCGTAAATACTTATAACGCCAAGCATATTATCTCCCATGATAGACACAAGCATGGCGCCTTGAGAATGTCAGTGTCTAATGCTTTAAAAGTAAATGACGTAAACGAATGTGCTCTCAGAAAAGACGAACGATTTTAAATCATCCACTTTCACTTCGTAATGATAACTTGACAGGTATTTTGATACTGAGTTTTTCTTCCTTAGAATAACAGGTCCCCGATGATGGAGACGCCGCCTTGTACGTTTCATTTGTTTCGTACAATACTATGCCAATACGTTTCAATATTATCTAGAGTATTCATTTGCACTGATGTTCATTCAACAATTACAGAGCGTTTTATTTTTATAGTGGAATTTCGTTTTCATAGTGTTATTATAAAATATGTATAATACTAATGTAAAATTTTGCAGTTATGTTACCATTATTTTTAAAAATAATCGATACTGTCGATAAAATTGTCGTTTTTCTTTCTTACTTTCATTTGTCATATATATATATATATATATATATATATATGAAAAGGTACACTTTACCGTAAACGCGATGATTTGAATGTAGAGTGGTAGAGTGAAGAGATATATAAGGTTAACTTCCTTTGGTATAACTACTGGTATACAAGTCGGTAAAATTTGTAGCATGCCAGGCTTCGTATTCGTCCTGGTCCTGAGTGGATTCGCGTTTAGGGCCATCGGTGTAGTGCCAATTGCCGTGCGTTTTCGAAGTTAATTTTTTTTGCCGAGGCGTCTTATTGAACAGGGTTGAACCAGTCTACTGTCTAGTGTTTGGTACGTGTACGAGGGAGTTCACGGACGGAGCTGTTTTTCGTAGGACTTCCCCGCCTCCCTCACAAGGGTAGTGGGTGGAGGAGGATGTTTTCCTTCTTGGTGCACGCTCGATTTATGCCGTCGAGTAACGGTTAAAAGATTATTCGAGACGTTGCACGACGTTCGGAGCCAAAGAAAAGAGAGAAGGTGTAGTAGTCTGGGGTGTTTTATTTCTTCCAATTATTTTTTTTTCTTCGAGCGCTCCACTTCGGATAGAAATTCTTTGTGTGGAAACGTGGGGTTTCTTATTCAAAGGGGAAGAAAATAAAAGTGAAGGAAATCATTCCCTCTTACAGCAGCCATTTTTTCGAATCGACGAGTTGCGGATAGCTCCATTTCGTAGCTCAATTGCTCCGTGCACCAAGCTTATATGTACCTCTAAATGATTCATTCACGAAACATTATTTGGTGGGCAAGGGTTTTCCACCATTTGTCTTGAATATATTCGGCGGATTCGTCATGTTCCCATACCATACTATGGAGCCGAACATAATCTTGAAACAATAATTAATAATTAATCGAAAATTTATGTGCACCGTTTTAGCTCAGGTATTATGGCCTCTACTAGGGTAACTACAATGTTCTTTATTTTTCCTATAATCTACTTGCATCGGAAATGGAAATATGTTTTCAATTTTTCTTTATTTGATGGCCAATACCTAGTGGAAACGAATACGCATTCCTTCTCTCTAGCTTTTTCACATTTATTTGTATCCCTTCGAGGGATTAAAAATCGTGAATTGAACGTTACTTTCAGAAAGTGAATTATTGGCTTCCGCATGGAACACATTTCAGGGTTCACGGAACTAAGGGCTCAGAACTCGGGGTCTTTTTTCACTTCACCTCGTTTTTTTAATGACAATCTTCATCGCCGGTGCTAGATATATGAGCTCTCGATTGCTACTGGTGAGTTGGACATTCGTACTTAATTTCAAGAGGATAAATGTAATATACTTCTGGATATTGAAATTGTGGTATTATTATTTACTTTTGAATTATGCCGAGAGTATTGATCGAGAGGAAAGTAGACATGCTGGTTTGATTTTGTGGGGACAGGATAATAACCATTTTGATTGCAAAATGTAGGACATGCTTGGTGTAAAAGGTGTTGATACTGATTATTCTATTTTGAGCATCTTATGTGTACCTAAACGTCTTCTTCTGAATATTGTGAATTTGTTGCGATATGCCTTTCAAAGCTGCCCGCAATATAAAAATGATTGAAGAAGAATCTAAGTATTCGTGTTGGCTTGAATTTCTCTACTTTAAATTGATCCTGGAACGTAAATACGGAGTGAAATAACTGGCCTGGAATTGGATGGGTATCATTAAATGTAACATGAGATAAAGACACTTTTATCTCGGTATTTTCAATTTGCTTTGTGATTTATATCACCAAAAATCTGAGCAAAAAACAATCATTTTGTTGGTTGATTAATGGAGAAGGAATACCGAAAAAACTGCATTCCTCCGTTTCCATTATTTTGCATTTCAGTATTTATCAATTCGATAGAATCTCAATCCTATTGAAACACTCGGTACCTCCAAGGATTTTAATCTTCCTGAACATCTTTTTCAAGTTTGTTCTCTATTGTCACTCCAGGTTTCCCAAGAGGTAAAGGGTCTTTACCTTTTTTATTTTTTTCTCAACTATCCTCATCAGTTACGTCTCGCCCAATTGGCCGGATTGTCGCCGGGTATGTTTTTTTAAGTCGAAAATAAAAACAACTCGAAATAATCGCCACTTCCGTCAGTTGTCACGGTGCAGCGCCACCGTCTCACCACCGTAAACATTGTTTTGGTAGGCGCCCATTTTTCTGTTTCTCTCAAACGCCCCCCTTCATTTCACTCCTCTGGCCATTGTTTGCCTCATCCCTTTCCTTTGTGGACATTGGTTAAATAAAAGGAGAGAAATCCATGGGATTGTTGCTCTGAGTCCAAGCAGCGTCGAAGCTTTGAGGGAATCCCTCTCGGGCCTAAGTCCAATCGCGCGGACCCTTCTCTTTCTTAGTCGTATTCTACTCTTCTTCGCTCGTCGTGCTTGCTTTTTTCTCAAAGGAGAACGCCTCAGATTATTTCCGCGATTACTTCACTGCAGAAACGGATCCGAAGGCTTGGTAGGGAAGGTTTATCCCTCGACGGCCGAACCCACGCTGTGCATTCAGGCTAAATTGTCTCCAGTTATAAAGACAAATTGTATGGGGGGACCTTTCGTTTGCCACATCTACATCCAAGAAATACCCCTCTAGTCGCTGTAAAGATGCTGGGTGTGGGTATTTGGACAAGGTCCATGAGTGAAGGAGAATAAAATAAAATGTGTAAAAAATATTTTAGCCGGTAAATAGCCATGTTAATGTTTCATTTTTCTTGCGAACTGGCTGCGAAATGTGCAGGAGGAAGGCAAACTTCTCATGATATCCACTCGCCAGTCCATCTCTCCCATCCTTTAACTACGTTTCTAATGCTCATCCTAATTTTTTTACGTCCTGTCCAATGGAGCCTACAATTTGACTGTACATTCGGTTCTGGGTCGAACTAAATTGATTAATGTATATTTCACTTCTTCATTTCTGACAATCCATCCATTGCGATTTGAAAAAAAAATTGTACATTCTGGGTTTCGAGAAAGACAAGTGCTGTGGGATAAAATAGTTATCTCTCAGTCAAACACCGTGATTAAAAATGCGAGGTGAACAAAACTCATAGAAAAATTATGGATTGGTAATGATTGCCGCAAATTTTATTTCAAAATATCCGAAATAAATTTTGTTTACCTTTTCATGAATGGTTCCCCTACACCATAGGTGGACTAAAACCTTTCTCTTCATTTAATTTTTATGGGTGGGGAAATATGACTTTTCAAGATTTTTTCGCGAAGGACAATTTTTTATGTTTCACCAGATCTTTATGCAATCACGATACTTAACTGTCACAAAAGAAGTTCATGTCAATTTGTCAAATTCCAAAACATATTTTAGCAATCCGAGAATGACTCGTATTGCGTTCCCATCTCATTGAGAAAAAACCTTAAAAGATGCTTGGCCTATATTCAGCACGTATACAGACTAGGGAACTAATCATCTAGTTCCACAGTGATCCGCCCTTGCGCTAGACGCCACCAAGCCTCCCAGCGAATTTCTTTTTCTTTCAGAGGGGTTGTCACCGCCGGAGACATGATCCGTCGTGCTTTTCCTTCTTGTTACCGATAATCCCACTTCACCCTTTAGGAGGGTTGAAGCGTCGAAGTCCTCCTCCATAAGATTATCCGTCAAAACAGGAAGCGAAGCTCGTCATATCTCAAGCCCAGATGTCTCTCCTCCCCATCCTCCTTCATTCGTCCGTGGTACCTCGAAACCTCCCCCTGCCTGCCATCCCCCATTCAATCATTAGGGTTGCGCCCCCTCCTCACATAATTCTTCCATCCTATCATCCCTTAACATCTCCCTCCTGACTTTGCTTCCTCTCACCCTTAATCTCATCGTCTACCTCATTGCTCCTTCCTGTCTGCTCGGAAATACCTCTCATATTACAGAAATATTTCCTCTCACTGCTAAGCAGGCCTTTTATTTTGGTTTAGTCGACCTATCTCTCTCCCCATATCATAATTAAGAGATTTCCAACGGGCGGTCGGGTTCGTGTCGCGGTCTCTATCCCTCAAGAAAAGTTTTTCTATTTCTGGGTCTCCTGAGTCGCTATCGGCACTTAAAAAGAATCCGGCCCGACACATGTTTAGACCCAGTGAGAGAGAACTTTTTCCGGCGCCGCACCAACTGAATAAACACTTTCTCACGAATGTTGCCTCTGGTTTGATCCGCGATACATCACTGCTCCATCCCAAAATTTGACTGAGCGTTGCCCAGCGCTCTCTTCTTTCGATTCTAGTCTTCGCTGGAATCACATTTAGTATTAATTCCAACACTCTCTTGTGTTTCTATCTATTGTACCCTGAGGAGAAGGAACTCTTTTATGTCTACATCTTCATCTCACCTTGAGATTTATAAAAAATTAGGATTGCTGTAAAATAATGCCCTAATTCTACAAGTGCAAGGTGTAGTTGAAGTACGCTAGGTACAAGACTTTTAGAAGGATATTAAAAGAGTTACGATATGTGGATAGCAAATTCGACTGGGGCCAAGGTTATGACTTTAGCTGTTTTTGAACTTTTTAATGAATTTTCTAGGCCATAGCAAATTTTGACTGTTTCAACTTGGCTTTGTAATGGATAACAATTATATGCAGTTAAGAGAGCAAGCACAGTTTTCCTAATACTATCTTGGATTTATGCCTTGCGCACATAGTACATGGTGTCGAAAAAATTCCTTCGGTGTCAGAATAAGAATCTTTTCCCACTTTGCAGAACTTTTCAACGATTTCCTCTCCTCACGATTGAAAGGAATAGCTTCCTATTTGTTTTCACACTAATTAGCCTATCAAATTGACTAATTTTTTTAGATAAAACGGTTAAGATATGGTAAGCTCATTTTTCATTCACAATTTGAAAATGTTCAATATCTATTTCGTACAGTCCTACTTAATTAGCGAGATCGAATAAAAACAGTAAAAACAATTCATGTTTCGAAATTTTACGCATACTTATGCCTTGAATGAATTATAAATCTATTTAATAATTTTACCTGAATGAATGAAATATTTATAAGTAATGTCCCATTTTCCCTGTAGAGATAGGCGTTATTTCACGGAACGAGATAAACCAAAACTTAGCCTTTTACCATGCCATTGTGGTTTTAATATGTTACTGATAGACACTTATTAATAAGATACGACGCGAATGGAAGAAGAATTCTAGGTATTTTTCAGTCAAATTTTATTCGATACTACTAGTTTCAACGTATAGGGGTTATCTTCAGGTAGTAGTAACGAATAAAAAGAGCGTGGAAAATATCTAGCATTCTTCTTTCGTTCAAGATGAAATTCCACGTAGTCAATGCTGATACCATCGAATGAGAGACACAATTTCAACACCAATTTCCTCTGAAAAACAGGTTAATAATCCACCCGAAATGGATACTTCTTTCTAAAGTATTTCCAAGAAATATATGTTCTTGCTCTTCAAATAAAGAAAGATTCCTTCCTGTCGCCGTCTGTCTTTGAAATTGAACTCACGCTTTATAGGGCTACCATTAATTGTATTGTATTTATTAAATATGTTGCAAACTCAATTTATGTGTTTTACAATCAGTCCTACCACATTTGGGTGCGACCATGTATACACAGAGACATATTAATTTACCACATGAAAATCGAGTGACTGCGCACGCTTTCATCAGCTGTTTACTTAAATGAATATTTTGGAGATTGTTATTTAAATGCGATCACAATGAATAGTATATTTATTGAAATTATAAATTTTCGTCAAAGTATCCGGAAATACGGACAAAAAATTTACAAAATATATTTTAACCAAAACTTAATCTTATATTGCTATGATAAAAACTTTTAAAGTAATATTATATGCTCAATTTAATAGTTTTCGAATATCGTGCCAACAGCATTTCTTTGGAATGCTTAGAAACCGACAGATACATTCGATCACACTAATCCATGTGTTTTCAATGCACTTCAGGAGGTGTGCTTGTCTCCATACAAATATTCGATGTGATTGGTTTCATGGATAGCATTTGCAAATTTAAATACGGGGAAATTCACACCTGGTGAATTATTAATAATGGATTATTTGATGAATTTATGCTGCAGTAGTTAGTTAATTTATGTTAAGCACTATTAATCGAATTGAATGCCTCGGACTTTTAGTAAATGGCACAAGGACACTGTATTTGTCAAACACGGCGACAGTTTTTTTTTCTTCTTGAATGGAAACTCTTCTCTTAAAACCACTCGATTCTGATCAATCCTTGCAGTGTTAACCCTATGCTTGATGCGCAGGAGACCTCCATTCCAAGAACCTCACTTGTGCCTGTAGGAATTTAATTCTTCCTCAAAACTCAACTGATATCCGTGAGCACCTCCCTCGATTTTGTTTCCTTCAAATCTCTTCATCTTACTAGGCTTTCATCATTCTCAAGCGATGGTACAGCAAATTTTCTCCCATGTTCGAAATCTTCGAGATAACTTTGAAAGGAGAGACGAATACCTCTGGGAATCACAATTCGTTTCCCGAAGAGCGGTAAAGCCATCGTAGCTCAATTTTTATTTTTTTCCTTGGTGTTCCAAGGAATCTTATTCGATGAGGGGGTGACCTTGCCCCAGTTTTGAAAGCTTAACAGAAAACCAGATTATTTTTCTTAAGCTTTGATATATTTGACTCCTAATTGGATAAGATATCACATTTCCTATCTTGAGTCTTCTCATCCCCTTTGTTGCCGTCTGGATAAAAAATGAAATGCCTTCAGCCTGGGAAGCCTGACTGTGAATCATTTTTCGTTCGTAATGACATGACCTATTCGGTGGAAGGGTATATTTCATGGGATAGGAAGTCGCCCATAATCAGATAAGAATATTTTTTTAGAAATTTTCTGCGAAGAAATTTGTCTACCAGTAAAATTTGAAGGGAAATTTCAATGATTACCCAATAAATGTTCATTCGTAGTATCATTTTTGATGAAAATGAATTGATTTAAACTTAATTTTGAATAAATTTTAACTACAAAAACATAGAGCAAAAAAGTTAGCTTTCTGAATGATGACTCAACTCTTTTTTGAAAATTTAATGAACATACGTATATTCCAACTAGGGGTGTTGTGTTCGAGGAGATGCATGAAGTTGGATGGTTATTATCCTCATTAGTGATGGCATTTTATGTAGTGCGTTGTTTTGAAGATATTTGAAATTGTTAATACTACCCCGGTGAACAGGTTTGGACGCATGCAATCCATGTCCGGACAATGGAAGTTTGTATCACATGCAAGATAGAATATTAATTTATATCGGAACTTTATCCTCTTATCTGAAACCATAGCTGTACTAATTTCTCCGATTTCACTCCCCACACATTCTTCTCATGCAGAAAAGGGAAGTTCTCGCGACGCGAAGAAAATACTTGTTGGAGACTGCTGAAAACCTTACTATTATCGGTAGATAACACTGAATGAATGTCTACTCAACCATGTTTTCGGTTTAAGTGTTTCGTTTTTCAAATTTTACATTCTGCATGTATATATATGAATCGCAAAGCAAAGCTCCTTTGGCGGAGTTATGAAACTGTCTCCATTCATTGAACTCTTTAGTCTTTCTAAAGTCTATTAGTTTTTTGTATAGTCTGTTCAGGTGCATTTGCCACTTAATAGTAAAACATTTCCAGTTTCATTCCAGCCACCAATGTAAATACTTTCAAATTTATCATGGCAATGTCAGCAGGTGACTTTATTCTTATAAAAGGCCATACTAATTAATGAATCAGCTTTCTCTCTGTGCGTACACATCACATCTTATTCTAAGAATCTAGCGAGTAGTTTTAAAATGCGAAAAATATGATGGAAAAGGAATATTTTTCTAATGAAATTGAATATAAACGAATTATTAACCTAGGAACAATATATATCATATATGCACGTCGTCTATTGTCTCGGAATTTAATCCGTCCATATTTCGCCCTATATTTCATCTCTTCCAGAGTTTTTTTCCTTTTAAGTTTCATTGCCTAGCACACTCCCTTACTCTTAGCCCAAGCAATGTGTATATTCCTACACCCACTCAGAACCTCTAATTCTTCGGGTGATTCCCCATTTTTTCGACCAATTAGGTACGCTGTTCCTAGTCTGGCAGCCTGCCTGTCTGCGAGTTTTTACCGCTTTCCTCCCCTCCACTTATAAATTCTCCGATCTCTCTCCCTCTCTCTCTCCTTCACCTTCACCCAACCCGAACTAAAATTTCCATCCCCCTTAGTATCGTTCCCAAAGAAAACATTCCACTTAGGCGCCTCGACTCGCCCTATGTTGCCTACGTCCTGTATCACGTCACCCCATTTCACCACGCCGGCATCCGTGTGAAGTGTACCCTGTAGGGCAGTAAAAGTCTAACGGTAGGGAAGGCAAACAGCAAGTAGAGATAAGGTTGTTGAGGAAGTGTATTTTAGGTGGGGAACTATAAAATACTATTACATTTGCTCACGGAAAATGAAGCTTCCAAATGTTTAGTTCCGTATTTACTTTCTCAAAATTAATGAACACGGTTTGATCGAAAAATACGTTTTGGCCAAGGATAATGGGTTGAGCATCAGGGAGGGTTATCCTCAATTAGCATTCTAAATTTATAAATATTATAAGTATCGCTATTTATTTTTTTATTGCAATAAGTTCCATCCCATACTCATGGTCATTGTGTTGAAAATGAATTTGTTGCCAAGTCTCTAACCTCTGTCCATCCTGCACAGTGAACAATGGCTCGTTGAAAACGTTTGAGAATTTTTGTGTATCCACTCTGTTGGAGAATAAAAGCCCTTCCTACGTTCCTGCAAGCCCCTTCGTCAGATTGAAGTTGATCAAGTTTTCATGCTTTTACTGTTCCTACGGCCGATTGAAAGACGCCGAAGAATGGTAGCATTTAATCGTGTGCAAAGCACGGCTCGCCCTAAAGAGTAGAGATGGTATAGCTAGACAGAGTAGATATTGGAGTTCGGCTGCTAAAAGATCCTCCATTGATAGTCTCCGTTGTTTTATTCGAGGTAAAATTATGCATAAGTACGCCGAGGAGAACGTAAAACCGAGAAACAGCTTTCGAATGCGGTTCAAGGATGTGTGGGATGTCATTCTAGGAACGCTACATATTCCGCTGTCTTTAAACAGCGACACTTATGCATAGAAAGGAACAGTTGATTTTTTTAAAGTACAGAAGCAACTTTCCGATGTGAGAATCTTTGTTATTATTTGAGGAAAACATTTAATTTTGTTTGGGTAAAAAATTATCCAAGTACAATTATATTTTTTATTCAAAAAACATAACCCCGTCATTTCCAGGAAAAAGCTTAATACAATTTTCAAATTATAAAATGTTAAAAGCATACAATTTTTATTGTTCGCGCTCATTGCTTTCAATGTTAATTTTTGGGCACGTGTACATAATACAATACACTATATAATGTCTACCGTGATTATTAATCGAAAGCATTGGAATTGACTAAAGAAAAATGTGAAATGAATGCATTATTCCTATTATTAAAGCCTAATTTATTAATGCAAGATGTAAAATAAAAATGCATTTTTATTATATAACTGAAAAATAGGTGGCGATCACAAAGAAAACTGTATTCCATTGTATTTGTTCCTAATCTACCGATGATGATTGTTGGTCGGGTCTTGTGGCGTGAGGAATTTTTGTTTGGAAAATTATCTCCTTTTATAAATTAAAAATATGTCTTGTATACGCGTCGTATCGAAATTGACAGTGAAAAATTTTTACCATTGAAATTACTTTGGTAGAAAAATTAAAGTATTACTTGTATATCTGAGGACCTTTTGACGATTGCTTAATTTATGCCTTCAACTGCCTGAATTTCAGTACTAGTGATAATTTATTTCAATCGTAAAAAGTACAAACTGCTGGGTGATGTGACGTGATAACGCTATGTAATTCCTGTATTGAGAGAGTAACAAAATTGAATTGGGTTTGACTAGTTCGAATAAATCACTCAAAATCAATTTTTCTAGATATTCCCCGATGCACTCCGAGGCCCAGTGTACTCAGAATTTGCCTGGATTCGTGTTTTCTCGTCTTACGTGTCAGTTGTTCTTTCCCTTTACAAATTTGCCTTCAGGCAACGATACCTTGCAACTCATGGGCGGCAACATGTTCCGATTTCTTATTTTCTGTTATTTTGCGAAATGGCCGCTTTGCTTCAAATAGAACGCGCTTTTCTATAGCCGTGGCGTGTGACTCACAAGCTAGCTACGCGATTATTTTTAGAAACCTTTCCTTTCACTTTTCCCTCCAACAGCGATGCAACCGTTTGTGTGTTTTTTGCGGACGCAAATGCGGTACTGCCACGCGTAATTAAAACGCTCTAATTTCTCGTCGAGTAAAAAAAAGAAACACCCATCTGCACGTTTTTTTGCAAGATAAGGAAGGTATGTGCTGCGAGCCTTGAAACACGGTATTTAAATGTTTTTTTTCTCATAAATAAGGCCCATGCGCGCTAAGAGAGATCGAGATGGAGAAATTAAACACGAAACGAATGTTTCCCATGACGTTCTTTGTGAAATATTGAGTAATGGCATGCATTTATGAGATATAGAAGTAGATGTCCACTTTCAAGTGTTCAATGAGTTAATAGTGACCTAAATCACATTCTATGGTCCAATAACGTGGTTCTATATTAGCATGTAGTGCGGTACTCCCCTTCTTTAAATTACTTGAAACTTGGTCACAAAATGATATGCGATCGATATACTTCGATCCACTGCAAGTAAGAGTAGGTCGGTCTCTCGTCTTTATTCACCGTGAACCCATAGTGTGTGTTTTTTCTATGGTAAGGTAAGGTTTATTTTATCTAAGTCATGATTTCTACTGAACAACATAACTTTAGCCATCCGAGGCACCTGCTGTTTAGCCATTAATGTTCATCCATTTGCATCTGATAGGCCGAATACTTAAAATTAAAAGTTTTTCAAGCATAAATTCGTTATTTTATTGCGTGTTACTATCTAAATAATTTATCACTTACTATGAACTAATTTAACTCACGAATCTCCGAAAACCATTTTTTTAGCAAAAGAAAAAAATTCTACGAAAATACGTTTTATTCTATTATTTGAGGAAAGTATTTTGAACACGTCGAGTGAATGAAAGAGATTTCTATTTGTGATTAAATGAATTAATTAAGGTCGTCGTCGAGCAATAAGAATTGATCTCAACTGCGTCAAAGACCTCCTTAGGCATAACAGTTTATGAGTGGGGAAAAACAGCGGAATTCACAAACGTACAGTTGAATAGAATTTTTTTTTGTTTTTGATAACTGTTTGAAGTGATGGTGACTATAATAAAAAGGGATGAGCTCCACCCCCAAGCGTGTCGGCTACCCGTACACAAAATAAGTTTGGTGTTTTTGACCTTTGGTTGACGACCAACCCTTCTCCCCTTCCCACTTCCTCTTCCCTAACCGCGGTCCGACACCATTTCACGCCAATTTATCGCCTTTCCCTCCTGCGTACCCGTTTTTCTCCCCCCCCCCCCAAACCTCTCTCTCTTCCTTGCTCCTCTGTGCCCTCCACCTCGTACAGCCCCCTCGCAGGGGAACTCGCGAACGACGACCGAAGCGGAGAGAGTGCGAGAACGCTAAAAGGGGCGGACTGGCGAGTCCACGCTCGACCAGGCCCCTGCAGTTATTTCGATTCACACGAGGGGAGTCTTTTGATTGACGGGGAGAGCAGTTGTAAAATGCTCCGCGCGTAAATGCGAGAATTCCCTTCGCCGTCGCTACCGCGTCCTGGAACCCTCCATCCCTCTCTCACTCTCTCCCCTTCCCACCCTCCGCGCTTTCCACCCCTCTCCCTTCCCGCACCGCTGCCTTCGTCCTCCTCCCCCCCTCACCCCTTTGGGGGTATGCATCACTTCGTGCGCCGGAGGGTGTCGTCGTGCTTCAGAGATTTCCGGGTCTTCTTTTCAAAGTACGGTGCTCGGAAGTCATTTCCATACATCGCTGCTGGCTGCTGCGAAGACGAAAATTATCGTCAAGCGCATCGGGGAAGAAATAAATTTCGCTTCCTAGGCATTTATATGTATCGCGGAGCCACCGCAGGGGTGTCGTTGTATTTTCGTGTGATCAGGATAGTCCTATTGGTGAGTGGGGTTAACACCTCACGCTGTGATGTAAGCTAGGATCACTAAGCACGCACGCAAACATTGGGGTTATACGTTAATTTTCTATCGGTGAAAACTTTAATTTACAATTAACCTGAAATCCTCCCAATTTTCAATGAACTTTGTTACTGAGTAATTAGTAATACATCAACGTCCGTTGTGCGGAGGGAAAGAAAATGCCTAATTGGTTCATCTGCTTGTATTCCTGAATTAGGCATTTTTGCTTTATCGCAGGAAGAGTGGATATTTATAAATGGGTAATGGCAGGGAAGATATGTAAAATAAATAGTAGAAACCTTATCTAATGAAGAGCAATCGATGCACAGGTTATATTTCCAGCCAAAGGGATTGTATACCACATGCGTGTTTTTCATGGAGCATTCAAGTCAGACGCAGCACCATTTAGTAATCCAATCCAGGCACAGGACACCATGATTATCTAATCGAAGCCTCAAATCTATCACCTAAGTTACGCCCTGCATCTGAAAAAAATTCTCTTGCTCCATACCGGGGAGTTCTTATCTACCTGTTAACATTCCTAAGTCGGAGGAGCCTAGCAGAACGGGAAGGTGTGACCCGACTACGGAGCAATTCATTTCAGATGGAGCGACTACGTATGAATCATTTAAATTTGCATAAAATTTCGTTTCGGTTACGTTGCATTAGGATCCTAGACCATTAGGAACACCAAATGTGCCATGAGACTTTGTCGTGGATGCTAAACCCATTCTTATTGTCATAGAAGCTACCGCGAGTCGTGTGATTCTTTTTAGATTACCCCACTCGCTAAGAGCTAATGTATAATTTGGATACCTGCAATGTGTATTTTAGGCGTAGGAATTTCCATTCAAACCATCTGCTACATTATTTAATGAACTAGTTGCGAAAGGTTTTTGCGGATGGTACCTGGAAGTGGACAAATAGTGTTAACGAACCAGGAACCTTTTGATAACCTTACATTCATTTCACTTGGGAATAAGGGTCATGATTATGTCAAAAATTTCATGATAAATACTTTGAAATCAAGATAAAATCGATTATCTTCTTTGACGATTCTAATGTTCTTTACTAATACTCTCACAACAGTGGAGAAAGTTATGTCCTGGTTGATATACATCATGGCCTTTCTCCTGTTACTTTTCTACTTATAATTGTCCTGCGGCCAAACATTCAGCTGCTTCTTTGTGGAAAACAGTAAATCTGAAATTCTTTAGGATTTACAACGAGTGATAAAACCGCATGAAATATCCTCAGGCATATGAAAAGCCTAAAAGCCCATGTGGGAAGGAAACCCAGAACATTTGTTGGTATATTTAGAAACAAGTGGTTTGTTGGGAAGTGATTCTGAGAAGGGAAATCAGAATCAATATAAATAACCTGAATATGATGTAATACACCGGGCGTACTATCAAACTTTTCTGGTGGGAAATTGTTACTATCTTTCCTTTATTTTATCAGAATTAATACGTTCAGTAAAAAGATAAATGAGAAAATTTGTGGAACAAATATGTGAAAATGTGAGAATAAGCTAACGGGCTTAATGCAAACAATATTCAAGAGGATATAATATAGGGTTAAAACCTATCCATCTTTGATTTGAAGAGTTAATAGTGGTAAAGCATGGAATAACATATGCTAGATTTCTTAAATATCTGTCATAAAATTTTCATCTCTAGTTTTGAACACTTAACTTTTCCAATAATTTATTGAATGTATGCATATATACCAAAGCTCTTCAAAACCGTAAACTCCCCTTTTGCAGGACCTCTGAGCACATCTGTAACACAAAGAAACTCCTTGTTGGAATAACAAATGCAAGTTGCTCTCAACAAACATCAGTTTTCAAGTCAGGAGTTCATTTCTATAAACTAAAATTGGCATCGGCAGCATCGAAATTCATTCGAAGTCATCTATTTTCACTCCGCTCCTGTTTCAAAACTTGTTCGTTAAGTTGATAAATCACCTGCTATGGATGCAATCGGTTGGCTGGTTTCAATTCATTTGCATCAAGCAATTGATGTCTTGGCACATTTAAGCTAACAAGTGAGTGCCGAATTTATGCGTGCGAATTGAAACCGAGGGAGAGTTTCCTGACAACTAATTAATGACATCCCAGAGTCAAGCTGGATTCAGCGGCGCGGAATGGCTTTTTTTTCGCCCTCTTGCGTGTCGAGGTCGTTGGTGGAAATGCGGAGGACTCGGCGAGGGAGGAAACGTGAGAAAGTTTTCCGATTGGATGCGTAACGTGGATCGTTTAGGGAGCAGGAGGCGGGCATCGGGTAGGCGGGGACACGGGGCCCGTTGGGTGGTAGTAAAGACCGTAGCACGAGGATTAACGCTCGCTGCAAAAGATCCGAGGGAGCGAAAGAGAATCGCGTACTTAATGTACCATCCCAAAATACATCCCAAGGGTGCTTTCTGCCTGGGGAGATGAGTCGCGGGGGCGGTTTAGACGGACTAGGGTGGATGTAGGAAGGGCGGGTGGGGGAGGGCGGAGGCGGGCGCAGACTCCCGGCGGGACTCGAGCCCCGGTATGCCCCAGCGGGAGGACGGGGTGTAGGGGGAGGGGGGAGCCGAGGGTAACAATTCCAGGCTAAGCTACCGGAAAATCATTCTTTTTTTGTCCTCTCACTTAAAACCATCTGCCTCTAAAACCGTGCCGGTGTTATTCGCGGAGGAATTCTGTTTATTTGAGCTTTGATATGGGAAGAGGCCCCAAAAATAATTCCTACTGCTTGGTACTCGAACTCGTAATTGCGCAGTAAAGGAGAGGAGGGCGTTTATTTTCAGGGAAATTTATTGGAAGGTAGAAATTTAAATTGAGCAAGTGAAGGCGTGCCCAAGAGTATAAACGCAAATAGACGTGCATGTCGAAGAAACGATCGTCGTTGTTAGCATTGGAATTAAATGCGTAATAAATTTTACACTCAGATTTTAACAGTTTTCTAAGACATTATTTACGTTAATAAATTCTTCCGTTTCCTATTAGGTCGTAGTCTTAATAGTGGGCATTCAGTAAAATGCATTGCTTGAAATATTTCTTGAATTATTTTTGGACTGCAGTAACATTTGTATCAAATGAATGTGTCCTTTATCTTAATAAAAAAATGGCATCATAAATATTTGGAATTGATTATACGAATAACATGGCAATACCCATTCCATGAAAACCTGCGTCGCATTTCATTTCATGCATTGTAATACATCCTGATCGGTTACACTCTTTTGTATTTTTGGCTGAAGTCTGCGTTCAGGTAATTTAAGCGACCTTTTTAAATACCTGAATTATATTAAGACAGAGCAACACCCATATTTCATGTAACAGCAGCGTAACGAAGTATTTTATATGGAAATAACTGTTTTTGGACCAAAGGCAAAATATTTTAGATGTAACTATTTTTGTCATGGAGCAAAATATTTTTTCGGCTGATACTGTTGGGCAATATTTTAACGCACAGGGGAATTCTTTCGTTCTTGTTATTTCCCTGATAATTTCCCATTGGGGATATGTGTATATTCTGGCCAAATAATTGTTTAATGTACTGCGCCTTGGCCATACTACTTGGCTCAAAGCTTAAGATTCTGTTTGCTTATCAGCTAGTGTTTCTAATGCTTTGAACGCCTGTTGAATTTACGTCTCCAAAGCAAATACGTCTGGGTTAAGTTGTACGCACGAGCTCTGAACGTTAATCTCATAGCTTCTGATCCTTAACCGCGATTGTTTTCCTTTTCGGATTAGAAGAACAGAGAAAATGGAATAGATCGCTTTACGCGTCAATTAAGTATTTTTATTGCCTAAATAACTTAAGCAAACTGTTGAAAGTTAAGCGGAAATTCTATACGCCGTTGAATCTTCTGGTTATACATTGGTTGAATATCGAGTTATACATTCTACTTGGAAATTATGTTCTTTGGGTATTTCAAAGAAATAGATTCAACATATTTTGTGAGGGTAATATTTAAATATTTAATTGTTTTTTTGCTCTATTTAAACTTTCCTACTTATTTTTTTTGCTTTGTTCATAATCGCCTCATAATTCATATTGATTCATAGAATTGCATTTTTCTGAACCCATTAAAAATATGATGCTCCAAATAATCCGTCATAAGTGATAACAACTTCTAAAATTATCACCATTTTCAAACTCACCTGTAACTTTTTATATCCCGCTTTTCGAAAATTTGGTAAAGCACATTGAGGCATAACGTAGAGTGGTACATCTTTTTTAACGACACACCCGCAATTACAAAAGGGAAAATTGCCACAGTCGGCAATAATTAAATTAAAATTGGGACATTAGCCCAGAGTAAGAGTGGAAAGTTCTGAGTGAAGAACATAGCTCAGTTAATGACCATTAAAGTCATTTTTACAAAAACAGATCCATACACTGTAACAATAATCCCTTGCCTCACCTCTTCCACACAAAAAAATCAAGAATCTTGTTTAGTTCTCTCGGAGATGCTTCCGAGGAAGTATATGGCTATATATATAATAGGTGTGTTTTTAATTAACATGCACTTATAATGTATTCCTGGAAGAAACTCCCGAGGAATTTTAAAACAGCATGTGCCATTACTCCGCAAGAGATTTTTAAGGAATAATATGATATATTTTTAGGGCTATTATCCGTCGGAGTATAAAACACAAAGTATCTCTTTTTATTATTATTACCAGGCAAAAAGTGATTATTCGTAATTAAATTTTTTCCCATATTTATAAAGTATGACTTCTTTCTCATCACAGTGTTTGACGATCTTCCTCTGCTTACCACAAACGATGAACTTGAAATAAATATTTACTCAACAAGTTAAAAAGCCGATGAGCTAATGAAATGGCTACGTGATATTTTTTCGCGTATGCATAGAAATTTGAATTGGGTCTTGGTAAATAGCAGTGTCTTTAGTATAAATTGGTGTTGCACAAAACATAGAAAGGTTTATGTTATACTTGAAAGCCCATTTATTGCGAGAAAATAATTCATTAATATATTAACGGGTATAATTGTTTCCTTATTAATTAGTTTTTTGAGAAAATTGTGTTGTTTGAAGTTTACACCCAATTTAAACCTTTTCCCATGTCCAGAATTGTAACCAAAGACGGGCAAATGTCACTTTCTTTGGGACCATATTGCAAAAAATGAATCCATATCTTCAACATTTGGTAAAAATATTAATTTTCAAATTTCGTGCAGTTGGTGGTTTTTTAAAATTCGATCTCACAGAAAATAAGACGAACACGAGCAAGAACTAACAAACATCTTATTAGACATACGGCCGGAAATACAACTTAGTTAGCTTTAATTGTGATCTCGATAATGTTGACTGACCCAAGAATGTCACCACAGAAAATATAATGACAAAATTCACTCATTTATATCTATTGTGCTTAATATGGTAAGCGGTGACAATCCCGTACAAACGTTCATGTGTCATCTGCGCCAACCTCTAAAATTGAACAAAAAAGAATAAAAGATAGAATTTCCAATAAACACTCTACCACGTAAGCAATAAAATAGGATAATCGTATAAAAATACAGGGCGGTTACGTGCTTTAAAATGTGAACAATAATTTGTCCAATATTTTAAACCCAATTACATGTAGAACATGTCTAGAAAAGAGTAAACTGCTAACAAGTAACAAATAGCAACATATTCGTATTCAGTTGGATATCTCACCGGTAGATATTTAGTACATTGAAAGTAAACCTACGAATCACCTTAGTCTCACGACTTAAATCGTGCTCCACGGGGTACCATTCATTCTTCAAGTTATCCTTTCTTTTATATTGAGCAAAAATATACATAAATTGCAATAAAAGTTGCTTCAATGCCTACACCATTTGTTTCTCAGTGTCACCAGTTAATCAATATCAAAACTTCTCTACGCAGGTCACTTTCATATGCATCATTATACTTCAAAACTAAGCAATGAAATTCGCAATATCACCATTTAATGAGGGCAGAGATATAATTGCAGAAGTGAAGGGATAATGAAAAGTAAATTGAATATTTAAGACTCTTTTAGATATAATGGGACGTGGTAACCTAGTGGGTAGATCGCTGAGCAACTGTGGGTCACGGTTCGATTCCAGATGACGCATCTGGAATCGAACCGTGGTTTTGATTTCCGAGCTGGCGTAGATATGTGAGAGTATGTGCGCGTCCTGTACTGTAATTTCAGTTAATGTTATCAATTATTGCCTCTTGAAATAAAAAACAGTGACCGAAAATGGAACGGGCAGGAGAGACTGGTGACACAGCTTGGTTTTGGATGATGCAGCCTTGAGGGTGCCAATTGATTCCGAAAACACCCAGGGAATAAAAAAATCAAAGGTCCAGTAAAAAATCCTCGTGGAGGAGACGCGTATTTCGCAGAACGACTCTTCCCTATCAATAAACTTTCAGGAGGTCGTGGACAGAAGGGCACGCCCCACCGCGGTTTGATTGTAGGATGACGGAGACTGGCGGGAGATAGTCTGGCGAATATTCCCACGGCAGCAGCGAAATGAAACTCCTCTGTCCACGAATATCCTGCGTGGTTTATGATTTTGGCAATGAACCTATACCACCATCCCCCCTCCCCGCATTTCCCATTCCTCCATACCTTCTCTCAACATACCCTCTTAAAAAAAGAGTCGTCCCCTAAAACACACCCCCGTTCCAAACTCCCTCTGCGCATTGCGATTCTTATTTTAATGCTCAAGAGAGAGCTCGAAGAGTGTGAAGGAAGGAGGGGGTCAAGAAACTCGCCTCTCGCCATTCCCTTGTTCCTCCGCTCGCCTCTCTTTCTTCATTCATCTATCGGTTCTTCGTCTTTGTTTTCGTTCATCTCCTTCCTACTCGTATTCCTCCTCCGCACTCTCCCAACTATCCTCCCCGCACTCCCAGATCACAATATTCCACCACGGGTCCCCCTACTAACGTGCGGCCGTGCGCCGTAAACCATCCCCCTCTCCGTCAGCCCTCGCCCCACCCCTGACCCCCATCCCCTTCGTGCGTACATATTTCACTCCTCCTTCCCCATCCCACCTCACCCCTCCGCACCCCACCGACTCCGCTTCCCGTCCTCCTCACGAACCCCTCCCACGTGCGTCCACCTCCCCGCCCACCCTCATTCAAAATGCTACCGAACATTTTACCCCTTCTTCGTTCCTTTTCCCCCTCCGAGCACTAGCCAACCCTCGGCCTACACATACCCGCTCGCTCCAAAGTCCCTTCGTCATAGCTGCCAAATGGCCCAGATACCTACCATCGAAATCATTTTAGTATGCTTGGAAATGTCGTTATAAATGTGACCGATATTCCAGCGGCATTTGGTTGATTTGTGCGGGAGAACAGGCCCAATTCTATTACTTCTATTTGCGTTTAATTAAAAACGTATCGAATCATCATCGCGCTATGTCTGTCTCTAATGGACTTCGTCTATATCGGCGAATTATCGAAGGCAAGTGGCCGATAATTGCAAACATTGATGCTGAAATTTCTGCGCAGACGGTTTATACGATGCGAGCTATTTAAATACGTGTTTGTATTATTCATTCTACTAGCAATATAATTGAATACGACAGTAAACACTGTGAATGATTGAGAAAGCTTTCAAAGTTGAGCAGTGCTGATAAATATTTGTCTGAAACAATTATTTTGCTTTTTACTTGGCTGTGCTTTAATTTGGAAGAAAAGAGTTTTCACATATTTTGGCATAAATTATTTAAAATTATTTTAGGAACGTTGCAATAAAATCCATTCGAATTTTTTCCAAACGACTTATCAATACTTTTAAACTGTCAGTCTCTCGTAACATTGGTATCATTAAGCCCACCATAATTAAGGTCCGTCTTCTCTTTCTCTCCTATATATTTTGCTCCGTCCTCTTAACGTTCGCGACATTTCAGTACACATTTGTGTCCCCTAGGTTCATCATTCACTCAGAGTTATGTATTTTTTCCTCTCTTCTCGAACGTGGTCATATTAAATTCAACCTATAAAAGCCTCTAACACGTACTCATTTTAACACCAAGGATTTACTTTATTTTTCCAGGAATTTCCATTAGCAGAGTTTACTGCTTAAAATAAATGTAGCTCTCACCTCAGTGATCCTGGGTGGATAGGTGGGTTTAGGTTTTGTCTGATAGGTGAGATAAGTAGGGAAGCTACTTTCCCTGAGCAACCAGGGGATCCCTACTACTTTTACCAGTTACATTTTACCAGGGAAGCCAGGGAAGAAGAAAATGGGACGCCGTTTATTTTGGAATAGTTGTCCAATGGTATTTGCTAGGATTTATATTAGGGTGTTCCAGTTAGTATTCAAATGCATTTCCGTCTAGTTTAACACAACGCCCTGGGACTGCTAAACGCTCATATATTTTTGCTTTTATGGCGTAGATACAGCGTTCTCAAATTTATAGCATATGCAAGTGAATGGGCTTTTATTTATTTTAAAATTGTTTTTACCTGTCACCAATTAGTTTGTTAAAATTAGTATGCCCTGTACAATGATATATTTTTATTTTATTTTAAACCGGAATCTCATTAATGTATTTATATGCTTAGCACGTGCCTCTTTAAAAGCCTTATATAATTTTCAATGTATAATTTTTATTCTTAATCCTGAGTTGGTACAACATTTGCAATTATTAATACTTTGAAAAATCGATATATTAATTAATGGGCGTGTTTAATTTATTTTCAGTAGAGCTTACCAACTTAAGGTGTGTCTTCATCAAATAACCGCAATCCGCTTTTGTCACCTACCCACACTGCTCCTTCTAAATGAATTTGAAAAGTGAAAAGGCCGTTGAATTTAATATTTAATTAATTCAGTTAAAATTAAACTGCAAAATAAAAACGCTGACCTCAGCACCAGACAAAAATACGTGTCATTCAAAGGTTGTCTTCTGATAGTTTGATTAAAAAAACATAACAAATTTTTCTCACAAAATGCTGGGAATAATGAAAATAATCGCTTTTCGAAAGAAAAGGGGCGTAGTTGCCAGGATTTGAGGAAGCTCAAGAGTGATTTCTCCCCCGACAGTTTAATTGCGAAAAGGGTTTCGGTTTCACCCCTCTTCATCCTTGAATCCTCGAGTCGTTATGATATAGGGGCACAAAATCACAGGTTACCAATTAAATTACTCCGGAAATTTACAAATTTTGTGTTTCGCACCGATCAGGATTCTTACGGCACCCAGGATCGGCCTCTGCCCCAGGTATCAATCGCCTCCCCGCTCTCTACTGCATCCTACGTCGCCCCATTCCCTGCCATTTATCCCCTTGGCTCCCTCTCCTCCAGCACCCCTCAATCTCCTACTCCGCCATATCCCGCCATCGTCAAGTCTCGCAGACACCCGCCCACTCCTTTCACTTAAGTCTTCCACTCGCCCGCCACGCTACGCCATCGCCCCTTACTCCCAAGGCCGAATTCAAGGATGCATTCAAAAGTAAATTTTGTGAGATCTTCCCCGCGAGTTCCTTTCCACCAGCTTTGTGTCCCATCCCTTCCAGGCTTATTCTTCTCCTTCACACCCCCTTCGCATTTCACCGTGAAGGTTTTCGGACGAGGGTGGAGGTTCTGCTATATTACCTTGCGAGTTGTATAAGCGTGCGTGTTAATGTCTGGGGGTCATAAAATACTCGAGTGAAACCTAGCTTCTTAGCCGTCGTGTGCGGATATAAAATCAGAGAAATATGCGCAATGAAAATATAAATATGTGCAAGGCGAGAGAATCGAAGAGTTGGGGAGTTGGTCTGATGGACGATTCGCATAAATATTTTGCCCCGAAAGCTATTTTAACACTCCCCATTCCTTTTTTCTTAGGCTCGAGGTGGGGGAATTCGTGGACGATTTTCGAGGGATTCTTGCTTAGGAATTAAGAATACTACCTTGATCAAAAAGTTCCCGGAATAACCACCGTGTGGCGCTCCCATCGTTCCGATTTGAGTTCTGTTTTTTTGTTAAATTGGTAAATCTGTTGTTGATATTCCCTTTAAATCTTAGTGTCATAACTTGACATTTGCAAAAGTTACGTAGCCAAGAGTACATCTATCTCTGTGTGTGTTGGCGATTTTTTACAATTTCAGAAATGGATTTAAATTTGCAACAACGAACTTGTATTAAATTTTGCGTAAAAAACGGATTTAGTGGCGCACGGACGTTGGAAATGTTGGAAAAGTGTTTCGGCAACGATTCTCTAAAAAAAACGGTCGTTTACCAGTGGCACGAGCGGTTCAGAAGTGGTCGTGAGTCAATCGAAGATGATGAACGCAGTGGCAGACCATCGACATCGAAAGTCGGTGAAAAAATTGATAAAGTAAAAGAAATGTTGGTCAATAACCGCAAATTAACCATCAGAGAAATAGCGGAGGACTTGAACATTGCCTATGGATCCGCCCAAGACATTGTGGTTAATGATTTGGGTTTCCGTCGTGTAGCAGCAAAGTTGGTTCCAAAAGACCTCAATTTCATGCAAAAAAGAGACCGTGTTGACGTCGCAAAAGACATGATTTGCGAGGCTGAATCCGATCCCACATTCATCAAAAGGATCATTACTGGAGACGAGACGTGGGTTTATGAGTACGACACGCAATCCAGACATCAGGCAAGTGAATGGCGTTCACCAAATGAGCCGAGACCAAAAAAACCACGTCGTTTTCAGTCAAAAAAGAAGGCAATGCTGACGGTTTTCATGGATTACAACGGTGTAGTGCATCATGAATTTTTGCCAGAAGGCCAGACAGTAAACAAAGAGTATTATTTGGGCGTTATGAGACGTTTGCGTGAAGCAATTCGCCGAAAGAGACCAGAAATGTGGGCAGAAAACTCGTGGATTTTGCACCATGATAACGCACCGTCGCACAGTGCTACGTATCATTATTCGTAATTTTTTGACGAAAAATGCAACAAATACCATCCAACAGCCACCGAATTCACCTGATTTGGCTCCCTGTGACTTCTTTCTGTTCAATCGAGTTAAAAAACCATTACGGGGAACGCGTTTTAGCAGCCGAGAGGAAGTAATGGAAAAATCGCAGGAAGCACTGATGGACATACCTAAAACCGAATATAAAAAATGTTTCGAGGATTGGATCAAGCGCTGGCATAAGTGTGTTGCAGTCGATGGGGATTACTTTGAAGGGGACAATATAGATTTAGATGAATAAACTTGCATTTTTAATTTTCTGAATAAATTCCGGGAATTTTTGATCAAGGTAGTATAGTTACTCCAAGATTTTGCTTCGTTATGGGCTATATTTCACTCGGATCAATCATTTATGAATGTCTTTAATGTGCTCTCATAAGAATTTGTTTTTATGAAATGGTTATGAAAGTGACTTTGCAGTGCCAAATACTACTCCACTGAAAAATTAATAATTAAAAAAAATTATAGGAGACGCGGAAACATCGATAATGAGTAATGAGTACACCTACTTAAGTTAACTTGCTTGAGATAACTGCGAAATGTGTCGTGGTTTTCTATGAATCGGTGTGTGACTAGAATGAGCCAATTACTGTTCCTGGATATCACTTGTTAATTCATCCATGGTGGTGAATAAACCATTCCGTGATAGTTGGGACACATAAGTAAGTCACAGCGACGAAATTTCGCTCCTTTTATCTCGCTAAGCCTTTATTCTCAGTGATACTATCAGAAAGCGGAAGGATGTGATGATAATAGATGAAGGAACACATTTTTTCAAAGACAAAGAGCACATTTCCACCAACGTTTCTTCGTTGCTTTGAAACTGCTTTTCAAGATAAATGACGAGAATTTTCCAGATACCCACAGCAAGTGACCATTTCTTTTTTTCCATTCTGCTCTCGTATCTCTCACAAAAGAAAAACGACCTATTAAATTTTTTTTATCGTTTCACATCCTAGCCAGCTTGTTCCAGACGCAACACCTCTCCTCGTAAACCTCAGCAACCGGCCACACCCACTGGGAACCGTGAGCGATCCAAGGAGGTAGTATAACCTTTAAAATTTTGAGAGCAGATTCCGGCTCCCTCAGACCTACTCACGACGAAAGTAGTGACGAATATATCTCAAAATACATGGGGTTTCCGCAGGTATCTCGAATCAAAGCCTCTATTTGAAGAATATTTTGTTTTATACGAGTTTATGGGTTGTCACTTCGTTGTTTTCGTATTTCAAATTCCCCCTTAGTGCTTCAAAGCACACATCTGGCATTGGAGGTTTAATGCATAATCTGCTTCCACGAACCTTTGGATTTCCATCCACGACATTACTTCGTATTTCTCAAATCGGAGAGATTTTAGATTTTCAGTATCAAGCTCTCCATCTATTCGGGAAATTTTAGGTTTCAAATAAGGAGGAACCTTTCCGTGTTTTCGAAAAAAAATTATTCATTCCTCTTGAATATGACAGCTGCTTTTGCTTATTTTTGTGTAAAGGTTCACACCCCATACATCTTCCATTTGCAATATGGTAAATATTTTCCTCACTCATAAGCTGGATCCAAGTATAGGTTAATGCCACAACGTTGATGTATTCAAATCCTTTGACCGATTAATTCATTATAGATCGACGGTTGCTATCTATCTCACTTTATTTCATTGATGAAGATTTTTAGTCCAAATAAACTCCTTCGCCTCCTATGTGGAATTCTGAAATCATGACCATTTTCTTTTTATCCCTTGTATTTTCTTAGTAAATTTTCATTAGTTTCGTTTTTTGGTATCAGTTTATTAACATGGATTTGAATTGAAATTTTTCGCTCTATAAGTAGCCTAATTACTTTCCCGCGAATTTCATTGAAATAATTCATATGTGAACCCATTCTGTCTAGAAGATTGTTCGATTATGTTTGTAATTTGAGATATATCGAATTTTCAAGGTTCAATATTAATCTTGATCCCTTAAGTGTTAATTATTTAAATTAATATTAGTAGTCAGTTGAATTATATTGAGCATTCATCTGCTGGAACTATCGAATGGGATCCATGAGTGACGTTGCTACTTATTTCCTCTCCCGTTCAGATGACATTTCGTATAGTGACTCCCAAGACTCAGCAAAATCCGAGAAAATTATGAGATTAATTGCGTTTCCAGTGGTTCTGCTCCATCGTACTCCGCAGGATACTCCAGTGGGTATCTATCCCATCCTCATTCTATCCCTTACTCCCCGTTCGGTGGGTGCCCCTCGACTTGGCCGCCACCCCCTTCGCTACATCTGTCCCATCCTTCCCCAGCCCTTACAGTCCCGCCTACGCTCCCTCGCTTGCCACCAACCCCGACACTTTATGCAGCCCCCTCTCCGTCTCGTCTTCCCTCTTATTCTCCTCCTCTCCCCTCTTCCGCTCCTTCCATTCCCTCGTTCCCTACTACGCTACGCCCGGCGTCCCATACCGTGTAGTCATGAGAGACACGCCAAAGGCACAGTTGGTTGACCCCACCGGGGAGACCGGGGTGATCAGGGGGGTGAGGAAGGAATGGAAGTGCTGTACACGGGCTGGAGGCTCGTTGTGGGGGGTAGGCGGGGGAGGGTGATGGAGAGAGAGGAAAGACGTGACGCAGATAGGGAAAGAAGAAGAACGGAGGGAGTAGATGGTAGATCTTTACCGAGTTTTTAGTGACTGGCTTGAGGCCAACTTTCGAGGCTATCCAAACCCACGCGTAGAGGTCGCTCAAGAGAGAACCCTCCTCCATTCTCCCCCATCCACCCTCACAGACTCCCCCTCCCAGCCGTCGCCCACTGCCCAGCAGTCATTCTTCACCCTCCCCAACTTCTTCCCAGTCTATTCACTGTCTCACCTCTCGCCACCCCCCCCCCCTCTCTGCCTTCCATCTCACGTCTTCTCTCGACCACCCCGCCCAATTCTCTTTCCTTCTCTGATTCTACTTTATTTCTGTTTCATCATCTACCTTCTCGTTTCACCCGCCTTTTTCTCTTCATCCCCTTTGAACATTGGAAATTTTCAGCGGTTATGAACTCACGTATTTACTCCTTGTACCGCGAAGATGTTGTGTGTAGAAAAATGTTTTTAATCCATCATCTTAATCACATTTATCCAGATTCCTGCTAGCGTCAGTTGCCAATTACATCACAGCGTATCATTAGTTTTATTTTCAACGATATATTTTATTTGGGCTTGAAGTGATGCGATAATCTCTTTAATAATTATATTTATTAAGGACAGATTGGTGATGCAATCATCGTGTCACAATGTGGCAATTAGAGAGTATGCCCTTTGCGTCTTGAATTATCTTTGCAGTCCAATCGAATAGTATCTTATCTTAGAATATATTTTGGGAATTTTGTTTGCCCAATTACTCCTGTTTTTTGGAGTGCTTTAATTGTTTTGTGGAACAATATTTGTAGATAAAAGTGCAAATTATCTTACAATAAGTAATTTTTATCGCTGATTGTAGACCATCACTTGGAGTGACAACTTAAGCAGTTTCTCATTAAAATTATTTTGTCGACGTTATCATGACTAAAGTTTTCACTTATCACAGAAAATGTGACTTTATTCCCTATCAGTAATTTTTATGGCAATTTTCTATTTTTATTTTTTTTTTGCTTAGTGAAAATTATGAATAATAGTGTATGTGAAAATATCTTTTCACGTGAATTTTCATCTGCTAATGCGATAAATCACATTAAAGGGAAATTTGTAGAAACGATTGAGTAACTCTGATGATGTACTAAATAGGAAGGAGTGGAATATTCAAATTTCATTCAAACCTTAGATAACAACCTCATTTAATTAAATTCGTTTATTATTATCTACTTCTCAGATATTCGGGTTGTATAAATCAAATGTTCCAAAAAATTATTTAATTTAAGAAAGTGTTTTCAATATTACATAAACGCAGAGAACATATAATCCATCATTGTGTTGTTTAGGTGTTAAGTTAAATTTTTCAATAAAATCCAAATAAAAACTAATCAAAAGTTCTCGTAGCATTAATTTTAACAAATAACCATATCAATTACTTTTATCTTTGAAGCTCTTACGTTACAGCAACTTCTTCGGCAATATTTTTGGAATTACTATATAGTATATCAACTTCTTTAATTCTACCGACCCAAGTTGCTTCGTGATTCACTCAATTCACTTCAAGTGACTGAGTTTAACCCTGTATTTGCATGAAACTGTTATTAAGTAAAGAGAATGTTTTTTCCCACCTTGATTTTATTTTATTTTAATTGGTATGGTATAAGGTGAACGAGATGATTAGGGTAAAAGAGGAGTGAACAATCACGAGTCATATGCCATTCCTTCTAGCCCGCTGCCTCAAGTAAGTGAATGGCTAGAGGCAACGAAGAGCACAAATTACAAGAACTATAAAGGGTTGGAGAAGAAAAAGGGAAAGTACTTTTTGATTTATTAGATTCTAATAAGATTTGTTGGCAGGGAACGTATATTTTGAATGCCTAAACGATAGAATAAATGTATTGAATAAATTAATTTGACCACTATATGAACTAAAATATAGAATGTTCTCATATTTATTAATTAACATGAGGCTAGACATTTGATCTTCATGAACGAGTATTTGTCCTTCATCATTCATAAACTGAACTTATTTTATAATATCAAAGAAGAAAGTAAGTGAATATCCATCTTTCTGGACCGTTCGACCAAATTTCTTGTGCATTATGTACATATACGTGAGCCATGAATTATGACAATTTCCTCAGGCAACGCCTAATTAATACTTGAATGAATAAGGAATACACAAATCAAGGGGCCGATCTCCCAGTCATCTTAAATACTTTGTCATTAATACATTCATTAGCAGTTATCTTCGAATTTTCTCTTATTTATTCGTAGATTTTCTGGTTCTTGATGCTGGAAACGGTTGCAAATAGGATTGCCTGTACATTGAAATCGGAAATCTCAATTTAACTTGTTCAGTTCAAGCGACCGTAGAAAGAATTGAAGAGGTAATGACTACAAATCTCCATAGAAATCCGACCCAATGGGAGAGAGAGCCCATTAATTCAAACTTGATATCCTTTAATTCAGTCTAGGATATTAATTTAGCGGGAGGGCAGAATCCTGTAAATAACAAAGCATCGATGTAGGTCATCTAGGGTGAAGGAGACGAAGCTAGTTAGCGCCGGAGGACTGAGAGAGAATTTTAGACCCCAAGCATGTAAAACAAAATGAGAATATTTTGACTCTCTAGGAAGAGAATAAAAAATGTATGCGGAAAAGGTACAGTCTCCTATTATCAACGCCGTGGACGGCTTTGAATTTTAACGAACTGAGGCGTGTATTAGTACAGAAATTAACGGCTTTCGAATGCGAAGGAATGATGGTTTGTGAGGATGCATGGGTGGGGAGAATAGGAGAAGGAAAGGGAAATAGCAAACCGGTGGAAGAGAACAGCGGAGTTTGGCGGTGTCAGAAGTTGGGTCGTCTCGGACCAGGGGGGAGGGGGGATGTTGGGAAGGGGGAGATGTGGGCTCTCGGAACTCTATCCCCTTAACTTCATCCGCCCAGCCGCCCGACTCCCATCGGTTGTTCTGCGCGGGCAATCACGTATTTTTTTGGTGAGTCCAAGACCGCTCCGGGCGCGGAATTTTGATTTGATGCTGGGTTCACCAGGAACATTTTAAGTGATACTCCCCCAACTCACACTCCTTTCATTCCCTCCTTCTCCGTTACCTCTCTCTCTCTCTTCCTCTCCCTCTGTCAACACAACCTATGGTTTGTGGGATAGGAAGAATGATGGGATTCAGAGTCAGGGTTAGGACGCGTATTGCTGAGAACAGATTGCTTATCCGAGTGACGGCGGCGCAAGTGTTTTGTGGAAATAATTTAAATCTCGGCTAGCAGACTCAGCAGCGTTTTACAATGCAGTATAGTATGTAGCGACAGTGATAGCGTGGTAGTGGCTCCTTTTCTGGTTAGTTTAGCACCAATAAGTCTTTTTTATGTTAAACTGCAAAGTTATTTAGTGAAACTCCTGTTCGCAATGGATTTCCACAAAGTCCCGGCCTCAACCATCAATCACATCAAACCTAGGTGCATTTCTAGAATATTGTCTTCTATTAATACTAGTCCATCTTTGAATTTGATAAAACAACCTCAGGTGCTAATTTCGTAGAGTCAACTAAGGAAGCGGAGGAAGACTTGAGAGAAACTAGTGCAAAGCATTGGTTCAATTTTTACAATAGGCGATAGATGCTTTGAGATCCTCTTAATGTTCCATTTAATGTACGGGATATTAAGATATTATTACACGTGTAGTAACTATCTGTGTAGCACTAAGATACTATCCGTGTTTGACGGATTTCGAGAACTCAAATAGTAGTTGAAATTCTTCCAAAATTAAATCCAAATAAGGAGCTAAAATATCTATAAACACGATACCCACAGGGTTCGAATTCAAACTCTCAACGTTGTACACTAGCCATCAAATTAATCCCTAAAATTCTTTATTGATGGGTAATTTTCAGGGAGTAGAATTTGAATAGGCGTGCTATTGGAGAGGTGTCCGTCAGCAGAATGGACCTACTTTCAGCAAAAGGTATACGAAAATGTCCTCAGTTGAACGCCCCATCCGAAGTACGGTGTAGTGCATTTAAAGCGTTCCCTGTAGATGGATTACTGAAGGTCCTAACTACCTCTATTATATTGCACCATCTAGTTCAACTTCTGTAGTTGGGAGCGGGTACATTACTCAATGAACTCATCCGGTAACTATGCCGTCCTAGTGAACTACTTACCTCAGATATTTTTTACTGGTAGCAGATTCTTCTGTGGGTGAATTTCTTTTTAATCTCCTTTCAAAATTTTGGTTTTTTCCTGTGCTGGGAAATATTATCTCGGCGTTATAGTCGGCGCCGAGGCATTGCGCCAATTAAATGACATTTCCTGCTATGCCCCCCTGCCCCAAGACCCAAACCCTTCTTATCAAAAGGATATTCTCTCTTTTCTTTCCAATTTCGGTCCCAAAGAAGGTCTCTCCCCCACAGACATATCCATTCTTTCACCACCTAATCCTAAGACTCCCCATTTCTATTTGCTACCCAAAATACACAAAACCAATAACCCCGGACGCCCTATTGTCTCCAGCATCAACTCACCCACAGAACGAATCTCCGCATTAATAGACCACCACCTTCAACCGATAGCCACTTCACTCCCTTCTTACATTAAAGACTCGCACCACTTTCTGGAACGTCTACACTCAATCCCAATTCCGCATAACACAACCATTCTCATGGCCACGATAGACGTCACATCTCTGTACACCTCCATTCCCCACAAAGAAGGCTTAGAAGCCCTGAAACATTACCTCTCCCTACGATCCACACCACACACCCCATCCACAGATTTCCTCCTCGAATTAAGCCAAATCGTTCTTACCAAAAATGCTTTTCAATTCAATGACAAAATATATTTACAAATAAAAGGCACTGCAATGGGCACGCGTATGGCTCCTGCATACGCCAATCTTTTTATGGGTAAACTAGAACACGACTTTCTGCAACAACAAACCCTAAAACCACTTTTCTGGGCCCGCTATATTGATGATATTTTCCTCCTTTGGTCCCACGGACGCGAAACTTTATCCTCTTTCATTTCCTCTCTCAACTCCTCCTCCTCAGTTTCATTCACTTCTTCTATATCCGACTCGAATATTACCTTCCTAGATATCGATATTCACCTCCAAAACAATACGTTTCACACTTCAGTCCACATTAAATCAACCAATAAGCAACAATATCTTCATTTCGACAGCTGCCATCCTCCTCACACAAAGCGCTCCATCCCATTCTCACTCTCTATCCGTGGCTTCCGTCTCTGCAACAACACCCCCTCCCAACAGAAATACTTGGACCAGCTGCATGAATCCCTCAGAAACTGTGGGTACCCGGAAAAACTGCTAAACAGTAAAATCCTCAAACCGTCAACACAATACACTCCCCTCCCCAAACCAAACCGCCCAAAATGCCCTAATCTTATCACCACTTTCTTCCCCGGTACCCACAAAATTAAACATCTAATCCGTGACCTCTTCCCAATTATCAATAACACTCAGTCCACATCACTTTTATTCCCACACTGTCCCTCTGTTTCATTTAAACGCCCGTCGAACCTGCGAGACATCTTTAAGTCCACAAATCCAACTTCAAGCACCCCCGTCTCTCCCCCGCCCCTATCCGCACCATGCAACCGCCCACGCTGCAAATGCTGTCATCTTTTAAGACCCTCCCCCTCACTCAGTACCAACTCCCAACCACTCGCCACCTGTACCTCAAAAAATATTATATATCGCCTCTCCTGTAACTTCTGCCCTGCCTTCTACGTGGGCGAATGCACGACCGCACTTTCCCTCCGCATGAATAACCACCGTTATTCCACCAAATCCCCCACCTTTCTTAATTATCCCATCCCTACTCACACCGCTTCCCACAACCAATCTTTTGACGACTGCTTCTCTGTTTCGGTGATTGAAATCCTTCCCAAATCTGCGAGTATAATAGAGGTGAGAACCCGCGAGATGGCGCATATCTGGGTGGCCCAATCATTCAAACCGCCCGGGCTGAACCAAGCCCACTGAATGCATCAATTGGCTGCCTACATATCCCCCCACCCCCTTGTTCATTTCCTATTGGTCCCTTTACCTCTCCTTCCCCCACCTCTCCCCCGCACACCCTCTCCGCTCTTCCCCGAGAACGCCATTCTGAAGACGACAGCCGTGCTGTCGAAACGTAAAATAACAAATTGTGAGTGTCCTTTCTTTGTGTCTCTATATTCTAAAAATCTACATCTGTGTTTTTATATATTTGTGTGTCGCCGATGAGCGTTCCATTTCGAAGATATTTTATATATATATATATATATATATATATATATATATTATACCCCTCCCCGGACTACAACCTTGACGTGGTGGAAGGGCTTGTGCGTTCCGATGACCCCTAGAGATGTGCTGGCGGGAGTAATAATTATTGCTCCTGGTAGGGTCACCCATGCCAGATAGGCCGAAGGTTAGGAGCCAGACGAAAGGTAGTCCACGCAGCGTCTGTCCCTCAGTGAGGCGGCTGCAATGGCGTTTGACCCCAGAGGGGCAGCCAGTAAGTGATGGTGTCACATTAAAAACACTATTGAGGAAGGCAACGGGAAACCACCTCAATTATGAAAGATCTGGTGCTTTCCCGGCGTATTAGTTGGATGAATTCTTCTCGGGTCTTCCACCGGGTCAGTGGCTCCATAGCTGCCGACGTTTCGATTCCCGGCTCGGTCATCGAAACGTCGACCCGGTGGAAGACCCGAGAAGAATTCACCCACCTCAATTATCATTCCCAAGATTAACATGATGGACTATACAGAGATTTTGAGTCCTGGAAACTACGGGGCTCGGCCCAATCGGTCGTGTGTCGTGCCCGGCAGCGGGGGAGGCAAGGCTTCAGCGGTCGTCATCCCACGAAACCCTTGCAAGGGGTTTTGCTTAGGTAACTTTTATTTTCCTATATGATTCAATAATGTATAATAAGTAATAACATTCAAAAAATCTAATAACTGTGGCGACGTTTTATTGTTCTGCAGACTTATTATCAATCGACTTGTTATATGTGTCTTTTTATTGTTATTTTTTGGAATTAAATTCTGTAAAAATATACCGCAGCGGAATGTTATTGCCCAGCACGGAATCGGGCCGGAATATGTAGGCGGACATTAAAGTATAAGTACTTAAAACCGAACGAATTCCGTTGGATTCTTCCGCCAATTCTGAACCGTGGTACCACATTTTGAGTAAGCGAATCGGATAATACGTTTTAGTTCGTGTTCTCGAAAGCCGACACGAGGTGCTTTAAAAAGAGATGCATAAAATAGCGGCCGATATTGCATGAAATTCTGACAAAAAACTACGTCAGGCACACATACCGAACAGGATCAATTTCCTTTTGCGTTTCCCCTATGAATATGCATATATACGTGCAGTGAGTCTTGGCGAAGGCAAATAAATTTGTATTTGGTCCACATTCGGCCCTTTCCCATTTCAAAGTTTGTCTTAGATATCACTCAAACTTCGGCAGATCAAAATCATGCTTTGTTTACAGCATACAAAATGTATAGATATTGTAGGCTGGTTATAACTGTCTTTACGGCAATAAATAACCACATCTGTACTCGGCATTGGCGTTTTGCTTTTGCTGACACATCTAACTATGAAGCATGCGACTATCTCACAACATTTTGTCCGATAGGTATCGGGTAAAATGACACCCATTTTCTCACGTATCGGTAAACACTGGTCTGCTTTCCAAAGCCTTCGACCATAAGGTTCTTAATCTGATAGCAGTGACCTCCTAGTCGCTGGAAACGTATGAATTGAAAATTTCGTAATGAATTGACTAGGTTTAACTGTAAGCTGCAGAGTGTTCCACGGGCCGAAGGGCCCGTGATGACAGGGTGGAACCGTTATAATTCTTATTCCTGGTTTTACATTCGCGTGAAACGTTAGGAAATACTTGCGGTAACTATGGGAATATTTTATATGTGCCGACGCCTAGAACAATTTTTTGTTTCTTCGTCGATGGAGGTCTATTCCGAATTACTTCGCCTTCGACTAAGAACTAGTGTGAAGAACCGTACTTGTTCAGAACAACACCCTTAGACGGGGATGAGTGGGCTATTATCGACCAAGGGTTCTACCATTGTAACCTCGGCCTTCCTCTCACTCCTCCTCACGTTCTCTTCGAAGTACCCTCCCACATACTCGTGCTGGTGCAGGTGACTGCAGGAGTCACGAGTTTCTCACGGTGACTACCACCCAACGTAAGCAATATTTACGTGCGAAGGGTGGTCGTCGAATAATAGGAGCCAAGAGGGAACACGTCTTCAGAACGACGAATGGTGATGCAGTTGGAGTGGACAATAATATGAGTTGGTTGGAGAGAGGCCGGAGGTGAATAAATTAGAGCCCGGTGTGGATGGATGTCCGGGCTCCGAGGTCGACAGTCAGGTGTAACGACTCGTCTAAGCGGTTGTAATTAGGGATGAGCACAGAGATGGCAGACCGAAAGGGAGAAGGACGGTGAGAAATTGACTGGATACTTTATGAGGGGACAAAATTAGCAAAGGAGACATTGTAGTTTATGTGTAGACCTCGGGAATGGTGGAATGGTGCGTTGAAAGGCTTTGCTTTGTATTTGAGTGGAACTTATTCCGTGTCGTGCATGCCAGAAGTAAATGTTAATGAGGACACTGGATCTCCAATTTTAATAGTTTGTAAATGCTTAAATTTCAATTAAATTTTATCCCCTTAAAAATTATTTGGTATTACGTATTTTTAGACTTGTAAGCTGGTTTGAGTCGGTTCGCATGCAGGGACTCCTCGTTCAGAAACACAAGTAAGTTGTAGTTGAAACTCATATAGACAGTTTTTCTTTACGGAAAATTAAAAATCTGTCATCTGATGTATGTGATTACTTATTTTTCATTGATTGATTGAAACAAAATGACGTGAGCATTCGAAGTAATAAAGACGAGTTAATTTTCGGAGAATCGGAAAGAATGTTACTTTCTTCACCAGATTGACTTATTTTTCATTCAAACAATCACGACCATTTTCTACTGGTAAATTACTTCTTCCATAAAACGAAGAAGTTTCCCGAGGTTATAAACGCAATTAAAATCCTCGAATTCCCGTTCTTCTGAAATAATTGAGCGAAACCTTTCATAGTATGTAATAAAACGTAATACTATTTTCACGTGTTCTTCCTTGAATGTGTTATGTGTATCCCTATATTTTTACTGGTTTTATCTATCACTCGCAGTTAAACAGCGTATAAATAGACAAGTATCATGCAGTCAAAATAATGCGTTAAAAAATATGAAAAAATATTTATTTATAGGTCTTTATGGCTGGGAGTTCTCTAGATGCTTTATTTACACCCACCGGTTTCCAAATTGAATTACACCTCATAACGTAAATGCACAGGGAAAATAGTTTCCAGTTTGCAGACTGATACTCTGCTCTACAGCGAAAACATTCCAGACTCGTGACCAAGTTATCCGTTCGTTCCCTACGCTTCATTAGTCATCGGTCATATCCACGCGTGCACGCGAGCTCGGAACGAAATGAGACGAGGTCGCAACCTTGGAGGCTTAATATGTCTCGATTGTACCGATGTATTCCTTGGCTTGACTGCAGCTGAAGTTCACGCACAAGGTATTTCATACAGAGAAGGCGAGTGAGAGTGGGCGTTGGTGCGGGAGGGTGATGTATGGGGATGAAGTTGAGGATACCCTCATCATGAAGAGGGGGTTGGGGGAATGGATGCAAAAGGATGCCCTAAAGACGACGACGGTGTGTGGGAAGAAGATGCAAGCGGGGTCGTTAGCAGAAAGTTTGCACCGTTGTAGGGACGAGGCTTCACGGAGACCTGTGAGTGGCTGGATCAGTTAAGGGCATCATTAAACTTCTGCATACGAGACGCAGATAGCGAGGGAAACGAGAGGAAGAATCAGGTTGTAGTCTGCCTCTGTGCCCTGCAATCTACTGAGGAGGTTATCTCTCTCTACTTCTCCCCGTCTTTCCCGCATCCCGTGTCTCTATCCATCCCTCTATCCACTCGCCTTCCCCCATCCACGAGTCTAAATTTCGGAGTCTGGCCTGAAACCGAGCTCTCCCACACATACGAGTCCAGAGTATATTCCCCTTGAGTCCTTCATTATCTGTGGGTAGTTTCCAGACATCAGTGCCGAGCATGTTCAGAGGCGTCCTCCATTGTTGGAAGAGTACCCCCTCAGGTTTTTATAGAAAAAACACAGAAAAAAACAATTGTGGCGCACTGGCTAGCAATTAAGCGTTCTTTAAAAATTGACCATTACTGGTGACTTGTTGGTCATGACAATCATTTCCATGACGCAGAAGTCATTGCATTAGTACTATTTTGAGTTTTACCACAACAGAAAAATATCACTTTTTAAGAATGTCAATTGGATGTCCATGGAAAATAACAAAATCTTATCTCTAAGAATTTCTGAAGTAACAGATCTTTTCCTCACTGCTTACCTTTTTAAGGAATAGTAGAGAGAAATAGGTATAAATAAGCGGTGTAACTATTGAGCGTTGTTCTTCTATTCTATTATTTGGAAGAGAAGCTCTTATTTGGGGAATGTGGCCATCGGTCACTTTAAAATCAATAGTAAAAATAACCAGTAGCTTTTAATATAGAAATGAATCACCTCGCACAATTTTAAAGGGCATTACTTCGCATATTTTCCCTTTCATCTAATGTTTCACATTTAAGGTATTCCGTGTGAAATATTGCAATATTAAACCATTGCATTGGGATCATTAATTTGATATATTG